>NC_136955.1:26068711-26198711 GCF_032717465.1 Coenobita brevimanus
CAAATAGTTTATCTCGTTTCCCTGAAGCCAAGCAGTCTTCATATATATATACATCTTCATATATCACCACTTTGTAGATAATAGGCACCATCCTTACTGGAATACATGCAGGGCTGAAACATTCAGAACGGCTGTAATTGTGTCAATGTGTCTAGACATCAAGGGATCATTAAGAACAACAATGAGGTCTGTGTCAGGGAATTTCAACTCATCAAATATTCCCTATCCAGTCTTGCATTGAATTCACGTCCATTCACACAGCAGATCATTACCATAACCGTTTGACCACAGTAACATCTCTCTCATTCTGTTTTTCTATTTGTGTCAATTTATATATAAGTAGGATGCATTAGTTTGTCTGAATCTTTGTGTGCTGTGTCTATTTGTGGAATTCAGAGTTATAGCTTGGTCCCTGTCTCTTTTATTACCTTCGCCAACGAAGTTGGTCGGTGGGTATGTAATCACTCGTGTCTGCTGTCTGTCTGTCCATGTAATATCTCAAAAAGTTACAATCGAATTTGAACGAAGTTTTCTGGAGGAGTAGCCCGTTGGCCAAGAAATATTTAAGTAGACTTTCAGGCGGATCCGAATCCAACATTTTGTTGTTGTTGTTGTTGTTAGTGATTTTTTTTTTTTACAATGTGGTAATGGTTATCATTAGTTAGTGATGTTTTAACATTTGGAAACTCTTGTTTATGACAGTGGCCCTATACGTAGTTACTCAGTGGCAAATCTTAGATTTTGCTGGTGTTGGTGGAGGTATACACTCTCTGAATTCTTTCTACTTGTCCACGTACAGTTTTGCCAGAGGAGTTATACCCATTCCATTGCTTGTTGGTTTCTTGTTTTATGTACATTTGCCTTAGTGATTCAAACTTCTTAGTATTTTTTCCTCGTATTAGTCATTGCAGTTGTATCTCTGCCTTTGGGAGTCTCTCTTTTTTTTTTTTTTTTTTAATGTTTGTGAGACTAATTTATACTTGTTTCCTGCGTTGCCCTTGTCTTAAATTATATCAGTAGGGTTATCTGTATGTTTATGTGTATATCTGCCTGATTCTTCATGGGTTGCTGAGTTTGGAATTATGTACATTCAACTGGCATTGTGCTAGTTTTGTGCCGTTGTAATATCACAATATCCAATGTATTAACTAAAAGGAATAATCTCGTACTGTGCACTTTAAATTTTCTCACCTAGGGTTGTGATTGAAAGATTGACGAACAAACATATAACCAGCTTCCTTTCGTAGCTAGGAACTGTATTTGCAAGAACAAAAAGGAACTGGTGCAATAGACTCAGTGAGTCTCATGTTTTCCATTCAGATTAAAGCGTAAGGAAGCTACAGAAGGGAGATGATGCTATGCCTGTTCATATACTCGTATCTCAGTCCTACTGTTCTCAAAGTCTGTTTCTGTATTTCAGCTTTTATGCTCGAAAACACTGATGGACTGAAGACTCAGGTTTATTTCTGTCCCTTCAGTCACTTGGCTAACAGCTATACCCTTTTTCATTATAACCTGGCCTATATTAGACATATCTCCATCTTGAATACAGTGCTGCAATGGTAACACAGTTATACAGATTTTTTTTTTTCCATATGATTTCTTTACATTTTGGGGCGCTGAATTAAAAAATGATAACCATTATTCTCCATCACGTAACATTTCCTTTCCGCAAAACACTTTATTAGTTTCAAATAATTCTTTAATCACTTGGAGCTTTGTAATTATTTACATATGGATTTTTTTATTACAATGATAAAATATTTGAATTTAGTATTTTCTATTAGTAACCCGTTGGCTACCGTGCTAGGGGGAAAAAAAAAAATGATACCCCTGTACGCCGGCCGATTTTGGATTTTTTTTTATGGCTGAATGGGCTTAATACAATATAAGATTCCTGTCATTAATAAAAGTAATCACCAAAGCCAGAAAGTTGGTGGAATAGAGTCAGATTGGTGTCACTCTACCTCTGAAATCTTAGAGGTTACTGAGAAAGCAGAGCGTCTGTGAGCCTGTGAACCGATTTTGGATTATTTTTGTGAGTAAATGGGCTTAATACATCAATATAAGATCCCTGGCACTAAAAAAAGTAATCACCAAAGACAGAAAGTAGATTGAAATCGAGTCATTTTGGTGCCACTAGACATCTAAAACCTTCAAGGTTACTTACAGAGCAGAGTGGCTGTGAGCCTGTGAAGACTCACTTGCCTCCCACGTTCTTATATCAGTGTTGGAAGCATAGTCGAGAAATGTCTGAAGTTAGCAAGATACATTATTACCTTCCAATTTACTTCAGTTGCTTGAAATGACTTCTCAATGCTGCAGGACACATATCTATGTCACTGGCGTTTTTGAAGGGGACAATCTACGTCGCTAGCACAGTATGGGTTAAAACCTTTGTTTGAAACAACACATTTATCTTTTTTGAAAATAAGCCAGAATATACCTGGAACACAACACAGTGATCAGGCATATCAGTACTGGAGTGTAGCAAATATATCTCAGTGTGACTCAGTTGACTGGTGCACTTGTAAATTACTTTCAGTGAAGTGTTTCTTTTTTTTTATTTTTCACAGTAATATTTATTGAAAATAGTGGTTTATTGCACTAATTCATGGGTTATTGCATTGATGTTAATAGCCTAGTGCAGAAACTTGGCAAAGATTAAGAATGATGAAGAATGGAGACTATTTTTAGATTCATCTAAAAGAGCCTGATAGGGATACTTCTTCATAATGGTAATAAATTTGCATCAATACCTGTTGCTCATTCTGTGCAAAATTTCTTGAGAAATCAGCTACAATGAACACCATTGGTTCATATGTGAGGACCTGAAAGTTCAATGTAACTTACTGGGTCATCAGTCAGGGTATACAAAATTCTCACGCATTCTCTGTGAGTGGGACAGCAGAGCCAAGGATTTACACTGTGTTCAGACGGAATGGTCAAACAGAAAAAATCTACAGCTTGGACCCAAAAACATCATCAGACCTAGCTTGGTGAATCCAGACAAAGTGCTGCTACCACCGCTTCATATTAAGCTTGGCTTAATGAAGCAGTTTGTCAAAGCCCTATCAAAAGATAGAACCTGTTTTATGCACTTGTGCCAAAAGCTTCCTGCTTTGTCTGAAGCTAAATTGAAAGAGGGGGTATTCACTGGACCTGACATTAGAAATCTGGTTTCTAATGCAGAATTTGGTGGTGCAATGAACGACCTGGGACGAGAGGCTTGAGTATCATTGAAAGAAGTTGTTTCTAAGTTTGAAGGTAACAATAAGGATTCAAATTACGAAAAAATTGTGAGGGATTTGTTCATCAAAATTAAGTATATGGGTTGCAACATGATTCTCAAAGTTCACTCTTTGGATCTGCATTCGGAATTTTTCCCCGAAGATTTTTGAGCGGCGGGTGAAGAACAGGGTGAAAGATTGCATCAGGATATCAAGGACATGGAAAGCAAGTACCAGGGATGCTGGGATGTCAGTATGATGGAGAACTACTACTGAATGATTCCTAGAGGCACACAAGAAAAAGTGTACAAACGACTAGTCACCAAGTGAAGCTTTGGAGTAAAAAGAACTGACAAATTACAAAGACTAGAAAAGTTATATGTGAGTCATGGGATATATGTTGCTATTTCCTTTATGTACAGTATGTGTTTAAAAAATTACATTGACAAATATTTTCATTTTGCTATATTTTAGTTAAGTTTCTTTTTAATTTTGTGTTAACATAAGATGTGATGGAAACATTCTAAATTGCTTTTTATTGTGTTCATAAGCACAGAAAAGAATACTCTGAAATAAAAATAAATTAATTTCTTTAATCCTGGAGACCTTCATAAATGAACATTACAGTATGATGCTAGTCATAAGGAGGAGCTATGAAAAGGCTCTGCAGCTAATGTATTGTCATATTCTGCCACTGAACTAAGAGAAATAGACTGGAAAAGGACAAATATGTAGGCCAAGTTAAGGTAAAATTATTATAGTGCTTTCACATACATTACATCCACCATCACCTGAATATTAGTGAACCATTAACCCCTCAAATGTTTCCCTTTGACCCTGTTTGCCCAGATGTGTAACTGGGGACTTTAATGTAAAATTCTAATAGTGGGCAACATTCTAGTGGAAGATTGAAACTTGCAATTTATTGTGTAAATGATTCTTGATTAGTTCATAGGCATTAATCCAAGTCTTCTTCATCATTTTTTTTTTTACTCTTCTTCCTAATCTACATCTTCTTCTTCCTCCTCTTTCCCCTCCTCCTCCTCCTCCTCCTCCTCCTCCCCCTCTTCCTCCTCCTTCTGCTCCTTCCTTTTCTTTGTCTACTTCTCCTCCTCCCCCTAAATCAAGGATGCATTAATCTAATATTCCTGCTACACATACAGGTAGATGATTTTCCAGGGATTGAGAAATATGCCAAAGGATAAGGAATTAATGGGATCTGTCTCTAACAATTTCACTATCGCACCTCTCTAATACAATAAAAATTGCCTGAAGATAATAAGAAGGCAAGTAACGCTTGGAAAGTTCGGTGGGAGAGAAACACTGGTTAGAACTTGTATTCTTAATTTTCATTAACGTTTCGGGCTACACAATATCCATCTTCAGAGAGTCAGAGAAAAATTATAAAGAATTCAGTGTTCCAGTCTGTTTCTCTCTCTGACCCAACATTCCCACATGTCGCGTGGATCATCTAAATAAAGGTAACACAAATAATGCTTTCTGATTGAACTGATTAACCCCTTCATTGTAATAACATGCTTTTATCTTCAGTTCTTTTTATCTTTTTACCTCTTGTTCTGGCACACTATTTCAATTCATTCACTTTAACCCTGGATAGGTAATCATATTGTATGGTATGCAATAGGTAATCAAGGGTCCAGGAGACCCAAATCAAAATTAGAGAATACTGAATATTTACAATTTTTTTTTTTTTTTACTGATATAGGACTAAAGTGAAATGCATACAGGACCTCACCTCCGAAAATGGAGGGAAATTTTTGATATTTGGTAATTTAAAAAATATATGAAAAATGTTCTCAAACTCTTCTGAGCAAACAAAACTGCATTTTTAGTCCACCTCCACAGGGAAATGGTTTATTATAAAGTGAATATCACTTTTATCTTTCAGATGAAAGGATGAATTTACTACTGTTAGAGGATTATGATCATCGGGGCACTTGTTACTTCAAGTTAGGTGGCCAAAATTGGTTATACTGTAAAAGTAATCATGGGTCTAGAAGACCCACATCTACCTAGGAGGTAAATAAGTACTTAGACAGCCGGGCGACAGCTACTTTCCTCGTGACATCTGGGTGCCAAATGCAGCTACACAATTGTCTGTGCTGTAGCTCCCCTATAACACTGTCAAAAACAAAAAAAAATGATCTGTGAGACCCAGATTACCTATCTTTGCAATAGTCTGGTCAGGAACTTCAAGCTCCCTAACATCTTTTCCTAAACTATCTACTGTATATTGTTTATTACACCTTACTGTAGTCTTCTGTGTTACATAAATCCTTCCAGTATCTCTATACTCCTCATGAATGACGTAGAGAATCACATTAGCCAGCCATAACCCAAAATAAATCGCTTAGGAAGAGGCGTTAAGGAGCTTCCTTAACTAACGAGAATAATGGCCTAAGGGAGTGCTCAAGTAGCAAAGTGAAGTAAGAAAAATCTCCCTATGGTTGAACAAAATCGCCTGACTGCAAGAATAAAACGACAAAAATTACGTACTCCGGTTGAAGGAGGTAACATTCCACCAGCAAAACCAGTACATGGAAATGTGTGGAGAGGTGAGAGTGTGAGAGAATGGGAGTTTGGATGGGGTATATGTGCAGTAGGTGAGAATGAGAGGGCAAAAGAAGGAGTGTGTGTAGTTGTGAGTAAAAGATGGAAGAAGACCATAAGAGAGTATGGATCAGTTGGGTCAAGGATTGTGTGGGTAAGATTGAAAGTTGGTCTACAAATGTGGGCGATTGTGTGCATGTATACGCCAACGCAAGATCGTGCAAGCAGAGTGAGAGAAGAGTTCTGGACAAATGTGGAAGTGTGCATGGAAAAGTTTGGAAGGAATGAGAGAGTGTTTTTTGATCGGTGATATGAATGGTAAAGTAGGGAATGTGAAGGTGGATGGAATAGTTGGTGAGTGGGGTGTGCCTGCTGAGATAGATGAGAATGGCAGTGCGTTAGTGGACATTTTTGCTGGGAGGGGGTTGGTGATTGCCAATATCCTCTTCAGGCACAAAATGATCCACAGGTATACATGGCGAGTGATGAGAAGAGTGGGTGGTGAACTGAATGAAAGGAAGGCAATGATTGATTATGTGTGTGTGGATGAAAGGATGGGAAGATGTGTAATGGATGCAAGAGCTTATAGAGATTAAGGGAGTGGACTTTCTGGCCACTACTTGGTGGTGGCCAGAATCAAGATACAAATAAGTTGGAGTAATAGAAGAAGAGAAGGACGGGAAGAAGGAGTATTTGCAAGGAGAGTAGAAAGGTTACAAGAGGATGAGAAAAAGAATATAAGAGAGAAGTGGAGGAACGATTGGGCAAATATGAATTGGAGCAGATGGGGGACGTGGAAGGTGTGTGCAGGATATTCACAGAAGAAATATGTGCAACATGTGATGTGCTGTGTGGGATGAAGAGAAGACAGAGGGAGGGTGCAAGGAACAGTGTGGTGGAATGAAGAGGTGAGACAGGCTGTGGCACAAAAGAAGAAAGCATACAATGAATGGATGAGAAATAGGAGCGTGGAAAAAGTTGAGAGGCAGAAGAGAGAGTTATATGTAGAAAGAAAGAAAGAGGTAAAAAGATTAGTAAGAGAGTGGATGAGGAATTTGGAAGGAATTTGAGTGTACAGTGGAAGGACTGTAAGAAAATGTTCTGGAAAGAGATGAAGAGAGTAAGACAGGGTGGAAGTGAGGGTAGCAGGGGAGTGAAAGATAAAAATGGTAGATTACTAGTGGAGAAGGGAAAAAAAGTGAGCATATGGAAAGAACACTTTAAGGAATTGTTGAACATAGAGGATAGAAGTGATGCGAGTATAAGTGGCTGGGGAATGGCTGGGAGAAGGAGGTAGGTGAGAAGACAGGAAGAAGTCAGTAGGATAGAAGTTGTGGAAGCAATGAAGAAAATTAAATTGGGGAAAGCCCCAGAAATTGATGAAGTGTGTGGTGAAATGTTGAAGCATGGGGGAGAGATAGTAGTAGAATGGATGTGGACGATGTGCAGATTGGCCTGGGAGGAAGGTAGAGTTCCGGAGGATTGGAAATCAGGTATAATTATTCACTTGTACAAAGGAAAAGAGGAATAAAAAGTGTGTGGTAATCATAGGGGCATTTGTCTTCTTAGTATAATAGGAAAAGTGTATGGTAGGATACTTATTGACAGAGTTAGAGAAAGTACAGAGGAATTAGTTGGAGAAGAACAGGGAGGCTTTAGGAAGGGAAGAGGTTGTGTAGATCAGATATTCATTCTTAGATCTTTAGTGCAAAAGTTTCTAGAGAAGGGAAAGAAGTTGTATGTGGCTTTCATGGATTTGGAGAAAGCATATGACAGGGTGGATAGACAAGGATTGTGGAAAGAATTAAGAATATATGGAGTAATTGGGAAGTTGTTGAATGCCGTGAAGAGTATGTATGATGGTGCTAAGGCTGCAGTGCGTGTGGATGGTGAACTGAGTGAATTTTTGTCTTTGAAGGGTTGGGTTGAAACAGGGATGTGTCATGTCTCCATGGTTATTCAATCTGTACATGGATGGGGTAATAAAAGAGGTACAAGGTAGGGTAGTGGATGTTGGAGTGGCCCTGGTAAGAGAGAGTAGTGTTTGAAAACTCCCTGTACTGTTGTTTGCAGATGATACTGTGTTGTTCAGTGAAGACGAAGGGGAACTGCAAGGCTTGGTGGATGAGTTTGGGAGAGTGTGTAAGAAACGGAATCTAAAGGTGAATGTAGGGAAGAGTAAAGTGATGGTCTTTGAGAGAGGTGAAGTCAGTGAATATACAGCGAGGTTAGATGGTGAGGAATTGGAAAATGTGAGTACGTTTAAGTACTTGGGTAGTGTGATGAGTAAGGATGGAGGTTTGGAGGGTGAAGTGCTTGAAAGGGTACAGCAGGGAAGAAAGGTTGCTGGTTCCTTGAAAGCAGTGATAAGAAACAGGGAAGTGAGCATGGAAGCGAAAAAGTTACTACATGACAGTATTGTGATACCAACTCTAACGTATGGAAGTGAAGCTTGGAAGTTGTTGGAAGGGCACAAGTCAAGAGTGAGAGTAGTGGAAATGAGTTATTTAAGAGGAGCCTTTAGAGTCACATGGAGAGGCAGGATGACAAATGAGGATATAAAGGAGAGTTGTGGTGTGGATGTGGATGTGATAGGAAGCGTTAGGAGGAATACACTGAGGTGGTTTGGCCATGTGGAGAGGATGGAGGATGAAAGACTGACGAAGAGAGTGTATGTAAGTGAGGTGGAGGGAGGGATAGGAAGGGGGAGGCCGAGGATGAGATAGAGGGATGGGGTGGAGAGATATATGAGAGAGGGGTGTGTGAGTTGGGAGCAGGGCAGTGAAATGGCGGGGGACAGGGCGACGTGGAGGCGATTTGTTTGTGGCCACCACGAACGGGATTGAGGCGTCTGGCAATGGATAGACAGATAGTGACATAACATTTCTTTTTATGTATCAGGTATTGTTTTTTTTTTTCTTGCCTGGTTTATGCACTTTTTATGTGTCTCATTCCTCTGTCTGTCTGTCTGTCTCTCTCTGTCACTGTCTCTGTCTGTCTGTCCGTCTGTCTGTCTGTCTGTCTCTGTCTCTGTCTGTCTGTCTGTCTGTCTTTCTGTTTGTCTGTCTGTCTGTCTGTCGTCTGCCTGTCTGTCTGTCTCTCTCTCTCTCTCATTTTGAGTGTGTGTGTGTGTGTGTGTGTGTGTGTGTGTGTTTTCCCAACTGGTATACCGGGCATCGGATGTATTTCTTTATGATTGGTGCCTTCTGTGAACCGCGTTTTCTGTCCTGTACCGGTATATTTAAAGGTATATGCGTGTTGTCTAGGTTTTTTAATGTTTTTCTCCTCGTAACACAGGTGTGGCCATGATATCCCACAGTTTACAAATTTTATAACTCGTAATGACTCTGGACGGAGGGACCACGATTTGGGCATGTGGGTTGATGGACACGAGTTTCGTACGATGTTAATACGATAGTGGTACGAAGTTACTTCGAGTATGTACGATATTTGTACGAGGATTAAGACTAGTCCTTATGATAGTGGTGCCAGTTAATACGATAATTTACGATATCGTTACAAGGTCTGTACGATAATACACGAGTAGATACGAGAAATCACGAACGTAGTAGGAGTAATTACGATGCAGTAAGATATCGCTATGACATTCCCACGAGTTAAGCCCCCTTCACACCTACACGATCTTTTAACCGACCACAGCGCGATTAGGGATCGTGCTGCGGTCAGGTAGGCATCGTTTGGCATCACAACGCAGTCTAGCACATCGCCATGGAGTTCTGGAACTTCAGGATTTTTTAATGCTTGCATAAAAAAATCGTGGACCTAGGCGATTGTCAAATCCATCAGAGAGCAGTCAGGGTACAATCGGGTATCATCGTGATATAGTCCATTTGCAGTCCTGATAAATCGTGGTTTCATCGCCGGGAAAAAAAACCGTTAACGAGATGTGGCAACAGCGTATATACAATTGGCATAGGCGCACACAGCCATAAAATGTGTGGCGTGTGACTCCCTCAAGTTCACAGCCTAGTGAGTGCATGCCCTGACCGTAACATACGCTTCTGTCGGTGTCACCATGGCTATAGATTGTCATGATGGCTGGCTCTGGGACTCTTGCTAGTATGGTGGTCACAGCTGATCTGATTCAAGGAGGGGCATGGGGGGCTTTTTATATTGTGCCGGGGCTTCCACTGATGGTCGTCTCATAATCGCAGTGTCGTCGTCCTGTCGTCTTGATGCAATCGTTCTTAACCATGCACTGTCGGTGTGTAGTCGGGAACAGGAAATGACCGTTATTTTTCAATTTTGTACCCATCCAGATGCAGGCATAGGGGGTTCCCAGTGCCATCTGGACACCATCGTCATTCATCTCAGTGTGCGCGTAGTGTTATCAGATTGGATAAAAAATCGCACGATTTCAGGGCGATTTCAAGTCGCTGAGCTGTCGTTAACACAATCGTAAAAGTGTGAAGGGGGCTTTACCAGAAGTTAGTACGAGTCCAGGTGATTTTCGGTATTTATAGACGGGCACAAACTGGTCAGTCTCATTCATCTACTGGTTCCAGAAGAGGTCACATCTCCACCATGGTCCTGATAACTCTCAAAAGGCTGCGGCTGCCTCAACGTAATTATAGTACAACTGGAGAGAGATGTGCTAAAAATGATCTTGCCATCTCCCAGCTGCTACAGAACAGAAGAAAAAGATGTAGAAGGAGATTCTGAGTCAGGGCGTGGATCCTGAGAAGACCTAAACATGGACATTATGAGCTTTTCATGTGAGAGCTAGAAGCTGAAGATGAAGTTTCTTTCAAGAATTTTTTCATTGCAAAACCAGCAATGTTCCAAGAGCTTGTTGCCAGGGTTGGTCCTAGATTAATATGCAAGACACATGGTATAGAAAGGCATAGGAACCTGGGCTGAAATTTGGCCATAACCATAACCCTTAGGCACCTAAGAACAGGAGAAACCTACAAGAGCTTGATGTATGGCTTCTGAGTACCACACAACACCATCTCCTTGCTGGTCCGTGAAGTCTGTCAAGCCATCACTGATGAATATATAGAAGTCATTGCCTGTCCCACTACACTTCAAGAGTGGCGGCAGATAGCTGAGCAGTTTGGAGCCCGATGGAACTTTCACCATGCCCTTGATGCTCTGGAAGGCAAGCACATAGCCTTCAAGTGTCTGAAGAATGGCAGATCTCTGTATTTCAACCACAAGGGGTTCCATTCCATCATCTTGATGACACTGGCGGATGCTGACTACAAGTTCATCAGGGTTGATTGGAGATGACACCTTCCCTCTCAGAACATGGTTCATGAAGCTTTTCTCAAGACACAACCTATCAAATGAGGATCTGATCTTCAACTACAGACTCTCCAGGGCTAGGTGCATAGTAGAGAATGCATTTGGCATCCTGGCCAACAGATTCCACTGTCTCCTAAGCATCATGCCTCAAGAGCCAAAGACAGTGGAATCCATCGTGTTTGTCTGCTGTTGTCTACATAACCTGATGAGGATGAGAGTCCTTGGTCTTCAGAATGTTGCC
The DNA here is from genome assembly GCF_032717465.1 of Coenobita brevimanus. NCBI lineage: Eukaryota > Metazoa > Arthropoda > Malacostraca > Decapoda > Coenobitidae > Coenobita > Coenobita brevimanus. The sequence goes on from NC_136955.1 coordinate 26,080,022, forward strand.
GACTATGAAGAGGACGAAAACCATCAAGTGATTCCATGGGCCTGCAGGAATGATGGTAACCTGCAAGACATGGACAACATCGTGGGAGGCAACCGTACAACTAGGGCAGCCAAGACTCGGAAACTTTACCTGAAGCACTAGTAAAATTCTCCTGCAGGATCAGTTCCATGACAGAAAATACATGATCTAGGTGCTTCCATATTGTAGACTGTACTGTGGCTGGATACTGAATATTGTAGACTGTACTGGGACTAGATATTGGAATGTAATTAACCTTAAGAAATTGTATATATTGTATTTGTATTTATTCTTATATGTAATTGTAATATTACAAGGTACCTATGATGTGATAATGATAAAAACAAAACAAAATGGATTTTTTTTTCATGGCAGAACATCATGATCCAATTTATTTCATATTGTGCCTAAGTCTATCTAGTTTTTGATTAATTAAAACAAATAAACGAAACAAGTACTTGTCCAACAATTTTATTGCATGTTTTGGGAATAATTCTAGGGAATTCTACAAAGTCACATGTTTTAAAGCACAAAGCACATCAGCTGGGTATCCTTGGATTCCTACAAAGTCACAATACACACATCAGTCATCACTGTCACATTGGTCCTGAGCTGGGGGAAATGAGTGTCAATGTAGCAGCCATACTTCATTGCTGGGACAGGTCCTTGCTGTTGCACAGGTCCTTGCTGTTCCAGGTCTATTGGAAAGTTTCTAAAAAAGGGGCTAAGATACAGCGATAACCTGGGAGTGGACTGGAGAGTCTGCTGTCCATAGGTTGGCTGAACTGTGTCCCTACAGATCGGGATGAAACCACTACCACCACGACTGCTCACCTGCTGACTTAGTCCACTATGCTGCTGCTGCTGATACTGAAACTGGGTGCTGGTGGCAGTTGGTTGAACATGCTGAGTGAAGAAGGGTTGAGGCTGAGGAGTCTGCTGTTGCTGCTGGCGCTGGTGGAGTTGTTGGACTCAGAGTAGTATCACATGAGGCTCTGAAAGGACTAGTGAAAGTTCTGTTCCCAGAGATCATTGTGTATGTAACGATGCATAGTGCCCATCCAGTGAGCCCAAGCTGCTCTGGAATCATCTGCTGACTTCATCAAGTCCTCTATCCTGCTCTGCAGCCCTTTTGTCCCTTACACCCTTTCATTTAACCCTTTGAAATTCCAATGACGCGATTTTGCGTCATCATAAATCCAACTGTTGAGATTCTGATGACTCGAATTCGAGTCATACGAAATTATATATATATATATATATATATATATATATATATATATATATATATATATATATATATATATATATATATATATATATATATATATATATATATATATATATATATATATATATATATATATATATATATATATATATATATATATATGTTTTCCATCTCCCTCCTGGCCTTGTTCCACATACACTATCCTGTTTATCCTTTTCCAGCTATTTGTTTTTACAGTGCCTAGTACATTAGATTGATATGCATAATAAATAGGTTTTTACTATGAATAATATCGGTATTACCAGCATGGATATTTGCCAGCATGACAGCAAGAGCTTTCGCTTTTCTCTGTGAAAACTAACATAAATTGCCATAACCTAAATATCAATAAAGGGAATTTACTGTAGATTGACATGGTGCTATCAAATTTCAAGTAACTATAATATTTATTTTTTACATTTTTCTGCAGAAGGGTGTGCGATTTTTCCTTCTCGGCTAAATTCTATTCGTTCTATTGGCCTTTCATCTATCGTATTTACCTTTTTAAACCATACAACGATAAAGAGCAACTATTAAGCTTTGAAACGGTACCACATTCATTGGTTTACCATAAAGTCAGTGCACAGTGGCCGAATAAGTACAAATATCGAAGCACAACGGCACACACTATGTGAGCCAGGCTGAATCTAGCACAGACACAATCAGCAGAGGGTCGAAAATCTCAAAGGGTTAACTTCTCCAGAATCTATGTCTCTGGGGTCTGGCATCCTGGGATTGCCTTCTACTTCTTGGAGGTCTGGATCCTCAAGGTCCGGATGCTGGTGGCTGTCGCTGTGTCTGTGGCTGTAGGCTGGCTCTCTCCCTCCTCGTCAGTACCGATGGTCTGGGGGATGTCAGGCCTGGGTGCCGCTGCTGCTGCTGCCAGACCAAGCTTCTACCGGAGCTGTAGAGAAAATACAGACAAAAGGTAAGTCATACATGTATATATATACAAGTGAGCACAAAATAATAGCATTTACTCTTCTTTTGTCCTTTTATAATTTGATAACTAACCCTGGCATCCTGTCTGCTCAGTCCTCAACTTGTGGCTGGCCAGGAGACTCCATGAGTCGAGGATCCATTTTTCCCGATCCGTGAAGTCCCTGGTACCATCACCCGACTTGTGCTGGAACAGCATCTCGTAAATGGACGTCATGCTCTGGTACAACAGCTGCAAGTCTTCCACTGAAATTGAAAATAAAAAAAAAGAGAGAGAGAGAGAGAAACATTATTCGAAGTACACATCTTAAAAGCACATGAGGACAGATTTGACTTCTCAAAATCCAAACAAAGGCACCTACCAGGGATCTCCAGCTCCTTGGCCTTCTCCTTCCACAACCTCTACTTCTTCTGAATATCCTTGTATTCTTTGGAGCCCTTGTAGAGGATGGGGTTGGTCTCGAGCCATTCCACGATGTCAGCTTCCTGCTCATCGCTCAGGTTCAGGTACTGCTTCCTCCTTTTCTTGTCTAGCTCATCGTCACGCTGCTGGGGATGCTGTTCCTGGCTCCCTTGGGACTCAGGCAGGTTCTCTGGGGAATCTCGGCTTTCCTTGTCAGAGTGGTACAGTATTCTCCCTCGGCCGTGCTGCTGGACTTTCATCCAGACAAGGAGTACAGGCCCTTGCCTTCTTGCCAACACCCATACCCTTCTACTTTGGAGCCATCTTGATTGAATAAAAACTATGGAGAAATGATTACAGCTTGAAATCTTCTTTGCAATTGACGGTTAAGCAGTGGCGCGGCTACTATTTCGTGATCTCGTATGAAACTCGAACCATTTCGTAGCAACTCGTAGCGACTCGTACCAAACTCGCACTGAACTCGTAATGACTCGTACCACCTCGTATCGATCTCGTAGCGGACTCGTAGTAATATCTGTATAACTCGGCATAACTGATACTGTTATCGTCAAAACTCTTGGATACTCGTGCTGCTATCATACTGAACTCCCAGCTGACTCAGAATTATCGTATAACACTCGCACACACTCGCATTACATCGTAGTATCACGTATTAAATTTCTGACTACGAGTCAGCACGAGTATCCACTATATACCACGAGTGTCTATACGAGTGCCGTACAAGAAGGCCCAAGTGAGTTACGACAGCATTACGAGAACCCTAAACTCGTGGCGCTTCACGATGTATGACAAGTTGTTACCATAACCTAAGAGTTATCAAGAGATACTACGATATCATCAACGAGTGACCACGAGTTTGTAACTCGTGGTCACTTGTAGCTCAAACTCGTGACAGAGTGACAGGGGTAATAGTATGCACCTTCGGTATTGCATTCAACTTTCTTTAATATTGTGTTTGTATTTAACAGCTTTGGTCAATGTTTTTGCTTTTTTTAGCCTCCAATGAACTCTTTCTCGCTGAAGGGATCAATGAAGGCTGCACCTAACCCCTGAAGTTAAAAAGTTTCTCCGAAGCTGAGTGAAATCGTTGAATATTGGAAAAAAAAAAATAACGGGAATAGAGCTACATCAAAGGGAAGCTGTTTAAGTTCTTTGTCTCTTACATTTCATATATATTTTTCATTTTTGTTCTATATTATCCATCTTGCCATTTGAGTGTCTTTGCTCTTCGTGATGTATGCATTTCACTTTGTTAAGTCCCATTAACTCTGACATGAAAAAAGGATCAATGCTAGGATAAAAATAAAGGCACTTTGTAGAAAGAGACAGACAGATAAACAAATACATATATTTGTGTGTGTGTGTGTGTGTGTGTGTGTGTGTGTGTGTGTGCGCCTGCATTAGTGAACGAATGTATGATAGTGAAGGAGTGTGCATGTATGTCAGTGTTTGTGTATACAGTTATGTTTGCCTTCGCGTATGTTTCTTCGTTCTAGTTTTCATTTATTATCCACGAATATTACTTATGTCTGAAATCGTTGGAATGTGTTTACTATTCTGTGTTTTGTGAGCTGCATTTGTAGTTTTGAACAGTATTTAAGCCGTTGTATATTAATTTTTATGACAGCGTTTTTCTGCTTGCCTTTTTCAGTCCCACCTCACATAATCTTTAGGAGGAAAAGTGGGGCAAGATAGTGGTGAAAATGATGGCGTTGTGTGTGCCTGCATATGTGTTTGGGCGTTTTTATAAAGAATGTTGTTTTGAGTATGTCACTTCTTTCTGCGTCTGCATACTCGTGTGTGTTTGTCTTTGTGCTTCTCTCTCTCTCTCTCGTGTGTGTGTGTGTGTGTGTGTGTGTGTGTGTGTTGGTCATACTGGTGTTTTATCTGAAGCTGCCTAGTTTCTTCTTTTATACAGCTGTTACTGCAAGCCTGTGTGTGTGTTTCTTTAATGTTTTAGATGTGATTGATTCTGTTCTTTTCGATAAATATGAGAGAGAGAGAGAGAGAGAGAGAGAGAGAGAGAGTATACTGTACATATATAATTTCTGCCGTAAACTTTCCTTCTGAACTGAATGTGTGTGTGTGTGTGTGTGTGTGTGTGTGTGTGTGGGTGAGTGGTCGATAGTCTATTTTATATACGTACAGAAGAAAGAGGTTGTGTTTGAGTTGTGGTGTAGTCACAGGACCAGAGAGAGAGAGAGAGAGAGAGAGAGAGAAGAGTAAGACTGTGAATTAAAAAAAAAAAAAAGTATAAATAAGAGTATAAGAGATAGACATTCGCGAGTACCACTGATGCATTCTTGTTTAATGGTCTGTGATGCTAACAGATGATACTCTTGTTCATGTTTACGTTCTCTCTCTCTCTCTCTCACTCTCTCTCTCTCTCTCTCTCTCTCTCTCTCTTAAATTTATCCTTGTATGTCGTTTGGTTAGTAGTGTCAGTATAAATGGATGGAATATATAAATCCTTCTTCATTATAACATATAATTTCAAATAACGTGGAATATTATCGATGCTGAGTGAATTCAGTTCATTAATGTATGTATCCTTTCTGCATTAAGGTTTTAATTTATCCTGAGTTATTCCTTTATCTTTATGGATCTATCGGTGTTTATAGTCCAATGCAGAGTAAAGATTTAAGAAATATATCCACCAAGTATCATTAGCCAATACAATTTACTTTAGCGAAGCACTGTTGTAAATACTAGACGTTAATGCTACGAAATCAGATACTGATAAGGATTTGTATGATAATATGATTTGATAATTATTATTTACTCCCCACTGATAAGTTAATGACACTGATTAAAACTCCTTTATTAAGTACAATCTCAGACACTCTCGTATCTAACACTAAAGGGCAAAATTCGGCACCAGTTTGATTCCACAGCAACTTCCTTTACCATATTTTTAAATAATGCCACTTCAGTCTCGTGTTTAAGGAACTTTATGACAGAAACTTTTACATTAAAGCACGTCAAAGTCCACTTGTAGTTCTAAACTATCTATCTATATACCTAGGCTGCTTCCCCCAAGGAAAGGGAGGTAGCCGAGACAGGACAACACACTCCCAATTTACTCATCCACTCAAAACACATTCATTCGCATCTTAGCCCCAAAGGGGAGAAGGGACAGATCCTCACCGCACCACACCGCACGAGGGTCAACTGCACAGTGCAATTAGTGACATTCGCAGCAGGGCCCGACAGCAGAGCTGGTTTACCCCTACCACATCATAATAGATCCATCCCCTTACCCGCACATGACCTGACTAGCTGATCAGACCAAATGCGGGAGAATATCCCCTCAGGGCTGCATCATCATTTATTCATTCACAGTTTCTCTCCATTTATTTCTGTCACGCACAGCCACTCTTCCTTGCTCAACAGACATCCCTCTCACATCCAACGCTCTCTTCATACTGTCCATCCATCCTATTCGTGGTCTTCCTCTCAGCCTTACACCTCTCACATCAGATCTAGTTATCGTTTTCACCAATCGCTCATCCATTCTCTCCATATGCCCAAACCATCGCAACACCCCCTGCTCAGCTCGAACAGCCATCTCCCGAACAACTCCAGTTCTTCACACTTCATCATTTCTCACTTGATCCATACGCGTCACTCCACACATACTCCTCAGACACCTCATCTCCATTACATTCAAACTTTTCCTCTCTGCTACACCCTATTCCATGTTTCAGCCCCATACAACGCAGTCGGTACCACAACACCCTCATACAGCCTTCTCTTTACATCCATTCTAAGCGAACGACATCTAAACACTTCCTTCATTCCTCCCAGCACCTTTCCTACTTCATTCATTCTAACCTTCACTTATGCATCTATTCTACCATCCACAGCAACATGTGACCCTAAGTACTTAAAACACCATACCTCCTCAAGCAACTCACAATTCAAAACTATATTCATCCTCCTACCATCTACCGATCTCGTACATTTCATCACTTTACTCTTATTCTCAATTGCTTTCAATTTCCTCCTTTCACACACCCTTCCAAGCTTCTCTACCAACTGTCTCAATCTCTCCTCTGAATCAGCCACCAGTGCGGCATCATCTGCAAACAGCAGCTGCTTCAGATTCCACTCTCCACCATCAACATTCACCAGACTCAGACCTCCACCTAAAATTCTTGCATTCACCTCCCTTACAACACCATCCATATAAATATCAAACAACCAAGGCGACATCACACATCCCTGCCGCAGCCCCACTCTCACAGGAAACCAATCACTCACAGTATTTCCCACTCTTACACACGCTCTACTATTTACATAAAAACTTTTCACCCCTTTTAGTAACCTACCATCAAGTCCATACAATCTTAAAACAGTCCACAAAGCCTCCCAATCAGTTCTACCATACGCTTTCTCTAAATTCATGAATGCCCAAAACACATCCTTGCCTTTCGCTAAAGACTTTTCACACACTTCTCATAGCAAACACCTGATTCACGCATCCCATCCCTCTCCTAAAGCCACACTGCTTATCACCAATCACTCCCTCTGTACCTTCTCTAACTCTCATAATTAACACTCTACCATACACCTTACCTACAACACTCAACAGACTTATACCCCTAAAGCGAGTACATTCATACTCATCACCCTTGTCTTTATACAACGGGACCACACAAGCACTTGCCCAGTCAATTGGCACCATACCTTTCACAAAGCACACATTCAACAATCTTACTAACCAGTCAACAATAGTCACTCCACCACCCTTCAGGCATTCCACAGCACACCCATCCATACCTGCAGCTTTCCCTGTTTTCATCTCCTTTACTGCCTTCTCCACTTCCTCCTTCGTGATCAAAGAATGATTCAGCTTCCCCAACACATTTATTCCTTGCACCCTTCCATCTGCCACAATCTCAGCCACCCTTTCCTCCTCTACATTTAACAATCTTTCAAAATAGTCTTCCCATCTCTTCCATACTGCAGCCATCTCAGTTAACATCCTTCCATCCTCTGCTTTTACTCGCTCCTCCTTCCCAGACTCTCCCATTCGCACCCTTTTAACCTCCTTCCAGAACATTTTCTTATTCTGTTGAAAATTCTCAGTCAACCGCCTACCCCACCTCTCATCTGCTGCCACTTTAGCATCACGCACAGCCCTTCTCTCCCTATTCCTCTTTTCCATATACCTCTCATATTAACCTCATCCTCCCTCTGCAGCCACACTTCATATGCACGTCTCTTCTCAGCCACAGCCATACTTACTTCCTCTCACCACCATTCACTTCCTTTTCTTACACCACTACCCATACGTCTCACACCACACTCCTCTTCCGCAAGCCCCACCACAGCACTCTTAAACAACTGCCATTCCTCCTCCACACTGCCGTTTTCCTGATCTTTCACTGCGTTCCACTCATCTTTCAATTTCTCCTGATACTCTCTCATTTTCTCTCTTTGATCCAACTCACTCACTTTCAAAACCTCCCTGCTACACCTAACTCTCCTTGCTCTCACCCATCTCTTACCCACTCTTACCTTCCCCTCCACCAGGTAGTGGTCAGACATACCTCCACCCTCCCCTCTCAGAACTCTCACATCCAACAATCTTCCTATTACATTCCTGGACACAACCACATAGTCCATCAATGCTCTATCAACAACCCTTCCACCCTCCTGCCTCACCTATGTATACGTATAAATATCTTTCTTCTCAAACAAGGTATTTCCAATCACTATCTCTCGCTCAACGCACATCCCTATCATTCGTTCCCTATTTTCATTTCTTCCAGGCACACCATGCATACCAACTACACATTCAACTGCTACATTTCCCACTCTAGCATTCAGATCTCCCATCATTACCACATTCACATTCGCTCCAGAACTCTGGAGGCACTCATCAACATCATTCCAGAAAGACTCCCTCTCTTCTTCATCCCTTTCACTACCAGGCCCATATGCACTCAAAAACACCCACAACTCACGATCAAATTTCGCTTTCACCCACATCAGTCTCGATGACACCTCCTTCCATTCAATCACACACTGCTGTACTTCCGGACTCACTAACAAGGCCACACCTTCTCTTGCCCTTCCTCTGTCAACACCTGACAATCTTCCATTCACACTTCCAAACATAGACTCCCCCTTCCCTTTCATCTTCGTTTCACTCAAAGCTAACACATCTAACTTTCTTCTCACAAACATTCTCCCAATCTCCTCCCTTTTAGCCTCAATCGTACTACGTCCACGCACGTTCATTGACCCAATCTTCAGAGTACGGGGATAACTCAATCCCCTATCCCTTTCTCTGGCCTGTCTCTTTTTAGGAACTAAAAAAACAGAGGAGGGGGTCCCCAGTCCCCTCACCCCCCCCCCTCCTTTTAGTCGCCTTTTGAGACACGCAGGGAATACGGTGGCAGTATTCTTCCTAACACAACTTGGCCGCAGAGTAGTCGTACCACCCCATAGTGCAGCAACATTGTGTCCCCCCGCCACAGGGGTGGACACAATAACATTATTTGCGTTGACGAAACGCGGACGGCAATAAATTATAATAGTTATTCGATTTTATTATAGATAAGCCTCCATAGCATCAGAATATTAGGAGAATTACCTCTAGTTTTATTTATATATCTAGTAAAGAGACCGATATATCGTCGTAAATGTTTGTCCATTATTTCATCCAGCATTCCAGAAAGTTTTGCACTAAAATGTTGCACAATTTTTTTTCCTTCTTTTGTTTCTTTTATGGGAGGCTTTGCACTGCGGAAAACATTCCCTTCCTTCTGGGGGGTTCCAAAATGAGGAAGCGATATTTGAATCATTTAAACCCGCATTCATAAGACTTACTAATTAAACACAAAATCCACATGTCATCTATACACACACAACACTGATCTTTCAGTCCTCAGTAAGTAGTCAGGCCTTGACAGATATTTGTGTGTGTGTGTGTGTGTGTGTGTGTGTGTGTGATACCCATCCTCAAAAAAAAATAAATAAAAAAAATAAAGAGTGCTCATTTTGAATGGGAATGTTCAGTACGGGATATACAGTATACATTTATTTATATTTATTTACAAATGTTTACATATACAGTTTATGGATTATTCATATTATAAATAGAGATAGTTGGATAGATGGAGAGAGATAGACAGGCAGATGGATGGATGAACGGATGAAGGGAGGGAGGGAGAGAGAGATAATTAGATATACAGTACATAAACAAATATAAATACAGTATAGAAATGGCACAATTCTTTTCACCCTTAGTGTGCATTTTTGGCAGTTTGCTGTCTCTCTCTCTCTCTCTCTCTCTCTCTCTCTCTCTAACCCTTTCATATTGTGGCAGGCATTAAACACCCTTGCCCTTTTCCCACTCCTCTTTCGCTTCAAGTTTTCTCTTCTTTTTCTCTACTATTATAGAGATCCTTTGCCTTTATATTTGTTCGTTGTTCTTATTATTTAATTATCTGGTCTTCTTTTTACAAAGAGGCTTTTTTAGTACATTCTGTAAATATTATTTTATCTTTATTCTGAACTGACTGTTTGTTTGTTTGTGTGTGTGTGTGTGTGTGTGTGTGTGTGTGTGTGTGTGTGTGTGTGTGTGTGTGTGTGTGTGCTTCATTACTTTTTCAGTCAAGTATAGTTTTTCTCTCTGCTTCTCTGTCTGTCTTTCTATACTTCTAGTCAGTCTATTTATCTATGAGCCCATTTCTTTCTATTTCTTTCTCTCTCTTAATCTGCATTTTCTAATCTTAATCTTTAGTGACTGTCAGAATTTAATCTGCTGTGTCGGCTTTAACTTATTTATATTTTTTGCTTTATCTTTTCTTAAATGTTCATTCCTTCTGTTCGTCTCTATTTTCAGCTTTGTTTTGCGCCTCATTCTGTCAACTCTTCATCTCTGTCTGTCTGTCACTCTCACTCTCTCACGGTCTCTCTCTCACTTGTACTCACACCCTGTCTGTCTGTCTTTCTGTCTGTCTGTCTGTCTATCTGTCTGTCTGTCTGTCTGTCTGTCTCTCTCTCTCTCTCTCTCTCTCTCTGTCCCCAGGTGTTGGTAAAAACTGCATTTACTGGTAGACCAGAAGCACGTGTTTTTATTGCTCTCGTAGACCTCCCTGCTGGGATGGAAGGACAGGGTGTGTGTGTGTGTATGTGTGTGTGTGTGTGTGTGTGTGTGTGTGTGTGTGTGTGTGTGTGTGAGAGAGAGAGAGAGAGAGAGAGAGAGAGAGGTGAAGGTGAAGGGAGGAGTGTTTGCGGGGGAGGATGTGTTGGGAAGTAGACGTAGATAGGGAGGGAGGGAGAATGTGGTAAGGGAAGGGGGGCGTAGTAGGGAGGGTGGACGCAGGGATGAGGTGGATAGGGAGAGAGAGGGGGGTGGGAACTGGGGGTCGAGGGAAAAGGGATTGGTGAGGGAAAGGGTGGAAATAGGGAAGGGGGAGCAGGGCAAGAAAAGGCGAATAAGGAGGGTAGTGTATGGGTGTTCGTGTACGCAGGGGTATATGGGAGTGGGAGAGAGAGTGGAGATGGAGTGGGTGTGGAGAGGTGGAAAGACTGAAGACAGAGACGGTTAAAGAAGGGAAAAGAGTGGAGGTGGAATGTGAAAATGAAGGGTAGAGAAGTGACGAGGGAAGGATGGATGTGATGGAGGTGTGGCGAGAGGGAGGTGTAAGGAAGGAAAGGAGATGGAGATGAGAAGAATGTGAAGGTGAAGGTACGGTGGAGGGTGAGGGGAATAGATAATAGATGAACGGAGATTGGAAAGAAGGAAAAGTGTGGAGAGGAGTTGGGTAAAAGATACACTGAACCAGAGAGAACGAAGTGGGGAAAGAGAGTCATGGAGAGGAAGATGGACATGATTGGGATCTGTATTGTTTTAAGTGTTCGCCTCTGGGTATACAGTAGAGTTTATAGGCAATTCGCTCTGACTTGGCGGTCCTCCTACGTGCCATATACCTTCACATGCTACCACTTCGGCTATGATTCCCATCGTTTTTAATGAATACAAACAAGGCAGTGCTGAATACAAGACAGTGCTCTTCCATTCAGGAACAGTTACAGAATTAATGGGAAGTTCTTTTCTTTTCTTTTCTTTCTTTCTTTCTTGTCATTTCTGATTGTCAATGGGTTATGGTAAGTATAAGAAAATGAATCTTAAATAAATAAACTGCTCTTCGTCCCAGTCTTGGCTAGAACTAGAGGCCTTTTGAACAGCTGCTTGCCCATCGTTCATTCTCACGAGCACTCCCCTCCCCTAATTGAATATGACTGGGTTTGAGAGTGGGTGGAGAGAGATGGTAGTTAGAAACGATTAGGTTGCAGGAAGATAATTACAGTAGATTGGCCTGAAGGGGTGAGAAGGGATTAGGGGAGACCTGAAGGGGAAGAGAGACGTGTGGGAGTTGAGAAGAGCTGAGGAAGGGGCAAGGAGGATGACAGAGGACGAGAAGGGGAGAAGAGCTGAGGAAAGGAGAGGAGGATAAGAGATGAGGAGGAGAGGAGTTGAAGACGGGGAGAGAAGGAAGAGAGTGGAGAAGAGAGGAGTTGCAAAATAGGAGACAAGGAGAGAAGAGGGGAAGGGGAGAAGAGCTGAAGAAGGCAGAGGAGGAAGAGAAAAGAGGAGGAGAGAAAAGTTGAAAAAAGGGAATGATGGAAAAGAGTAGAAGAGGAGGGGCGATGAGTTGAAGTAGGTGAGAGAAGAAAGAGAGAAGAGGAGGAGGGGAGAAGAACTGAAGAAAGGACGGGAAGGAAAAGAGAAGAGGAGGAAAGAATACAGACCTGAAGTGTTGGAGAGGATCAAACGAAAATACATTAATCTGGAGAGGAAGATAAACGGGAAGTAGGACAGATGTAACACCGTAGTTAAGTTTGTATTATGAGAACACAGCGGAAGGTGTGGTCAAGCCCTGAATCTATAGCGTTAATTTCTGAAACATAAGCTTTAGTAATGTTTAAATATGTCACTCTTTCTCTATCGTTCCTGACTATACTTTGTAATGTGGGATGCAGGTTGGCCTCATCTAACAATTGCCGGTGCTCAATACGGTCTCGACAAATATTTAGTGGTTGCTTACACCACAATGGACTCAGTTTTCATGCTACTTTAATGCCATCAGGGTGAGCTGGTCAAGGGAGGAATATTTGATTGGGTGGTAGAATAAGAGTTAAGCACAGGAGAGAGAGAGAGAGAGAGAGAGAGAGAGAGAGAGAGAGAGAGAGAGAAGGAATACAGTGTAGAGAAATACTGGGAGAGGAAGGAGGAAGAGGGGGATGGTCTAGGATGTATAAATTTATACATGGTGAGAGAGAGCTGGGATGTGTTGAGTAGGAGTGGGTTAGCAGAGGTTAGGTGGGGGAGAATTAAAGGAGAAGGAGTCTAGTTAAACATGGCAGGGGATGTTGGGGAGAGGTTGGGTGGGGGAGGAGGGGTTGGGGAGGGAGGGGAGGTTAGGAGGGAGGAGGTGAGGAAGAGGAAGTTCAAATATGGGGGTAGTCAGATATATGATAAAATTTAGGGAAGTGCTGGGGATGCAAAGAGGAATAAGGGAGGTTAGGAAGGGTTGGGGAGGTCGGGAGGAGGGGGATTGGGAAGAACTGGCTGAGGGTGGGAGTTAGGAGGGGATAGGGGAGAAATATATTGAAGGAATGGGGGGAAGAGGAGAGTTTTTAAGCATGACAGAGGGGAAGAGGAAGGCAGGGGGTGAGAGGAAGGAAGGGGTGACCAGTTTGTGTGAGAATGAAGAAACTAAAGGAGAAAATGAATAAAGATGGAGCAGGGAGGAAAGGGGAAGGGTCAAGCAAGTAGAGGGGTGATATTTAGACATAGGAAAGGAGGTAAGCAGGGATGGGGGATACTAATTAAGGGAGCTAGGGAAGGAGTTAGTGAGGGTGGGTGTTTGGAGAGTATGGAGGGGTTGGGAAGCGTTTTGGGGGGAGGGGGTTAGTGAGGGTGGGTGTTTGGGGCCATGGAGGGGATGGGGGACACAGGTTGGGGAAAGGATGAAAGGCGGTTAGTGAAGGGGGATAAGGAAAGTTTTTACCAGCCTTAATAGCGATGCTGGTATTGTTTTCAGTTTGTCTGTGTGTCTGTCTGTCCGTGTGTCTCTATGTCTGTCAGCACGATAACTTCACAACCGCTCAAAATTTGATCACAAAACTTTGTAGGTGTGTAGCATTGAAAAAAATCGATCACGCGTTCGAAACTGATGAAAGTAGGTCAAGGTCTGTGTGTCTGTTACCACGATAACTTCGCAGCCGCTCAAGGTGTCAATCAAAAAAATTTTCTTGTAGTAAGGATGAAAATATCCTACGAGTTCGAAAGAGGTGAAAGTAGGTCAAAAGGTTATATTCCGAGCCGGGCTAGATATTTATTGGCTTGCGGCTGGTGTGATTCCCTCTTGGGTGGGGTGGCCACTAGCTTTTTTTTTTTTTTTTTTTGTCCTACTTTGGGCATAGGCTTCACAGCCTGCATCCAAGACCCAGTGGCCCTCCTACATACCATACACCTCCACATATCACCGCTTTGCCGCTAACGGCCATCGTCCACATTGAATTCATGCTAGGGCTTTCTCATACAGGACTGTTGTACTAATATTAGCCATGGTATTTTTAAGACATGTCGGCGGGGCTTCTGGTAAACCAGTGAAGTCTGCTTTATGAAATTCAAATCCTTAAACTGTTCCCTGCCCTAGCGAGGATTCGAACCTGGGTCCATTAGAACTGAAGGCCACCTCTCTACATACTGAAGTTGGAGAATATAGTGGGGGATGTGGGGAGAGGGTTTGTGAAGGTGGGTGTTTAGGGGTAAGGAGGGGTTGGGGAACGTAGTGGGGTAAGCGGGTAGGGGGTTGGTGAAGGTGCGTGTTTGGAGGGTAAGAAGGGGATGGCGGACACTGGTTGGGAGGAGGGGGGAGGAGGAGGTTAGTGATACTGGGTGTTTCGGGGCGTGAGTAGGGGTTGGGAAACGTAGTAGGGAGGTTAGTAAGGTTGGGTATTGGAAGTAATGAGGGGGAAAGGAAAAGTGAGGGTGGTTGCAGGGGATAAGGAGGGGGTAAGGTACACTGGCTGGGGGAGGGGGAGGAGGGGGCCAGTAAGAGTGGGTGTTTTTATGAGAGTGGGGCCAACCAGCAGCACTCCACAGATTAACTGGGGATTTACACGTTTCTTTAACATCCAAAATATTACACCATTTCTCAGGTCATTTTGTGTGTGTGTGTGTGTGTGTGTGTGTACGTTTCCATACGTAATCTCTTTCCTACTTTGTCGCTTCCTATCCCACTTTCTTAATACAAAAAAAAAAAAAAAAGGAATTAACCAGAAGCTAAGAGTCCGCAAAACTTGTCCATGCTAAAGAAAACAACAATAATTAAAGCCAAATTCATGATCCATTCATTTCGCGGTGCCTGGATTAATTACTTTTAAATTATTGAGGGCAGTGGAAAAGACAACCTGAGGAAGATAACTGTAGATTATTATATACAGTTTGAAGTGGAGAGCTTAGAAATTTTAGAATTGTCACCGTAACACTTCACTCATCTTTCCCCACTAAAATATACAATTTCTCTGGTCAATGTTTTTTTTACATTCGTTAGATTATCTCTTTCAGTACGATTTTTTTTAGTAAAACTCTCCCATCATTAAGGGATATTATGCAGTTCCTTATGCACTTAATCCCTTCATTTCCATCTTCACCTTTTAAACCTTATACCTGAACAAGGTGATTAAATTTAACTTCGGAAAGAGCCCGGGTAATGAGGAGGAAAGGCATTCTTTCCATTGACCTTTTGCGCTTCCTTCGTCACTAAAATATCACACCATTGTCACTATCTCTGTACTTTTTTCTTGCTTCTAATATACTACAGCACCAGCCGTGTGTGTGTGTGTGTGTGTGTGTGTGTGTGTGTGTGTGTGTGTGTGTGTGTGTGTGTGTGTGTGTGCATTTTGGGCAGCCGAAACTACGCATTCAAATCTCACGAAAATTGGCACAGATATCACAAAAATTTCGCTGTGAAAATACTTGGTCCCATCACGATTGAAAAACTTTTACTATATTTAATGAGCGATCACATTTTGACCAAAAAAAGGTGTTCTCGGCGCCCGGCATAGGATCTCCGTTAAATTTTTTGCCCACAGGTACAACTGAAGTATTTCGGACTTGCGTTCGGACAACTTGGGTTCCATTACCGAAGCTGCAAATAACACGATCAATTGGTTAGCTGCAAAAAAATCCAAGTGACAACGTTACACTAGAACAGCACATAAACGAGAGAGCCCTCCGCAGGAGCAAGTGCGAGGGGTCCTCCACGAGCACTTGTCATCCTCTATTTCCATTCTGCAAATGATATATTTTAATTTAGTTTGTCGTGGCCGGGGCAGAAACTGTCTCCGGCTAACTCTTTCATTTTTCCAATCCTACTTCCCCACCAAAATACTACACAATTTCTAAAGTAACATTTTGTCTGTGTTGTTTTATCCATTTTCGTTTTCTTCTCTCTCTCTCTCTCTCTCTCTCTCTCTCTCTCTCTCTTTACAAATACTAGTATCGCCAAACCCACTTAACTGATTCATAGCGAGAAGTCTAGCTTCTTCAGTGATAACCTACATTTCATTTTAATGGTGAAGCATTCAGACAATTATATTAAAGTTAAAAAAAAAAAAAAAATATTAGTAGTAAATGGATTGATATTAGTAGTAAATGGATTGTTCATGTTTCAAATAACGCATCTAAGTCGAAAAGCCACCGATAAGCTGAATATAATAATGAAACATGAAAAGTTATCACGCAGAAGTAATGACATTTCTGTTCTCATTATGAGGAGTAGACTGTAGCACCAGTCGAGCAGGCCAGTACTCCCGAGGTGGATGGAAAGCTGATGACAGGGAGTGCTGGAGCTCCCGTTTCATCAGCCCTCAGGACTAGTTCCTGACCATCCCCCTTTGCTGAACTTTTTCAGTGTCTCAGTTACACAGAGAGTAGGCCAGCATGCTCTCCAGTACAAATTTCTCTATCTATCTTCACCAAACTACATGCGCAGTACACACTACACTTCCTATTCAAAATTTACCAAAATGGCGTCAATTCACCCAGCCTCGGAGTCCCCAGGGGGGGGGACCATAAATGCCCCCGCCATCTGCCCCTCTCCCGGTGACGACTCGAGGTGCCTGGAACCACTGTCTGACTCTCTTCTTCTTCATTTCTGCAACATTCGCGGCCTTTCATCTAACTTTCGCTCTGTTGAGCACCACCTCTCCTCCTCTAAACCTCACCTTCTTTTTCTAACGGAGACTCAGCTGTCTGAGGCAACTGACAGCAAACCCTTTTCTGTATCCTCCTACTTTCTCTATACTCATTTCAAAGCCAAAGGTGGCTGTTGTGTATACATACGCAACGACTTATCTTGCTCTCGTGTTCCTGAACTTGATTCTTCTGAATTCTCCACTCTCTGGCTTCGGCTTTCCTGTCATTCTCTGACTAAATATATCTGTGCTGTTTACTTATCCCCTAATTCTACTGACTATCAAAAATTCTTCGACTATCTTACTTCTATGATGGAACACATTCTGTCCATTTCTCCTTTCTCTGAAATCTCCATTCTTGGAGATTTCAATGTTCACCACCACCTTTGGCTCTCCTCTCCTTTCACGGATCCACCTGGTGAACAAGCCTACATCTTTTCTATCCTTAATGACCTAGAGCAGCTTGTACAGCACCCTACCCGTATCCCTGACCGCCTTGGAGAGAGCTCCAACATACTTGACCTCTTCCTCACAACTAATCCTTCTGCTTACTCTGTTAATCTTTTCTCTCCGTTGGGCTCCTCCGATCACAACCTTATTACCTTAACCTGTCCTATCGCTCCAGTACGGCCTGCGGACCCTCCAGGGAAACGTCGTCTCTGGCATTTTGGAGCTGCAGACTGGGAGGCCCTCAGGCAGTACTTCTTTGATTTTCCCTGGAATGATTATTGCTTCCATGGCCGTGAGCCATCTGAGTGTGCCTTGCGCATTACGGAGGTTATTCTCTCGGGCATGGAAGCATACATTCCTTTCTCATATCCTTTGACTAACGCAAGAAAGCCTTGGTTTAATCACGCTTGTTCTAATGCTGTCCGCAACAAGGAGAAGGCCTACAAAAGGTACCGGAGCCAACCCACCCCTGAATCACATAATCTTTACGTTTCTGCCCGGAATCGTGCTAAGTCTGTTCTTCGCTCTACTAAAAATAATTTCATCCATACTAAATGCTCTCAACTCTCCAACTCGAATTCTTCCCGCTCCTTCTGGCACCTTGCCAAAAATCTTTCTAACAACTTTACCTCATCATCCTTCCCTCCTCTTTTCTACTCTGATGGTTCTGTAGCTATTTCTTCTACTGATAAAGCAGATCTCTTTGCACAGACTTTCTCCTCCAATTCCACCTTAGACGATTCCGGTGCTGTTCCTCCATCACTTCCCCCCTCTGACTTGCTCATGGCTGACATTAAAATTTCTTCAGTTGATGTATTTTCTGCCATTACTGGCCTCAGTACTAACAAGGCATATGGGCCTGATGGGGTCCCTCCTGTTGTTCTCAAAAACTGTGCTTCTGTGCTTACACCCTGCCTAGGCAAACTATTTCGCCTTTGTCTGTCAACTTGTACCTTTCCTTCTTGCTGGAAGTTTGCTCTCATTCAGCCAGTCCCAAAGAAGGGTGACCACTCCCAACCCTCCAACTATCGTCCAATTGCTTTAACGTCCTGTATTTCAAAAGTTTTCGAGTCAATTCTTAATAAAAAAATTTTAAGGCATCTTTCCTATCACAACCTTCTTTCCGATCGTCAGTATGGGTTCCGTCAGGGACGCTCCACTGGCGATCTTCTCACCTACCTTTCAGACTCCTGGTCATCCTCCTTTCGGGACTTTGGCGAAAGCTTTGCCATTGCACTTGACATCTCAAAGGCTTTCGATCGAGTCTGGCACAAATCTTTAATTTCCAAACTGCCCTCCTACGGTTTCTATCCTTCTATCTGTACCTTCATCTCTAGCTTCCTTTCTGGTCGTTCTATAGCTGCTGTCGTAGACGGCCATCGTTCTTCTCCTAGATCTATCAACAGTGGTGTTCCTCAGGGCTCTGTCCTATCACCAACTCTCTTCCTTTTATTCATCAATGATCTTCTAAGCTGTACATCTAACCCTATCCACTCATACGCTGATGACTCCACCCTTCACCTTTCCATTCGGTTCCCGCAACGCCCATCTCAACAGTTACTTCAAGAAACAAGGGATGAGGCTATGGCACACCTAATGTCTGACTTGGCTCATATCTCTGACTGGGGTAAAAATAATATGGTTGTCTTTAATGCTTCTAAGACTCAGTTCTTACACCTATCAACCCGACAAAATCTTCCACAGGTATACCCACTAATGTTTAATAATATTCAGATTAATCCTGCATCATCCTTGAACATGCTTGGGGTTTCATTTACTCGGGACTTATCTTGGAAAGATCATATTACATCTCTTGTAAAATCTGCTTCCAAGAGATTGGGTGTGCTAAGCCGACTCCGCTCTTTCTTTACCCCTGCACAATTGTTGACTCTATACAGGGGTTTTATCCGCCCCTGTGTGGAGTACAACTCTCATGTGTGGGGAGGCTCCCCACATACAGCTCTTCTCAATAGGGTGGAGTCAAAGGCTTTTCGTCTCATTAACTCTCCTCCTCTTACTGACTCCCTTCAACCTCTGTCTCTTCGCCGCACTGTTGCATCTTTATCTCTTTTCTATCGCTACTTTAATGGTCACTGCTCCTCTGAACTGTCTGCTTGCATTCCTCCACCTCTACGACGGGCGCGTAGCACCCGTCTGGCAGCAAACTCTCATCCCTTTTCTGTCCAACTCTCTAATGCAAGAGTTAACCGTTACTCCCAGTCTTTCATTCATGCATCAGGTCAGCTCTGGAACTGTCTCCCTCTGTCTGTATTTCCTCCTGCCTATGATCTCCAGTCTTTCAAACGCAGTGTGTCCAGGCATCTCAAAATGATCGGATCTTGAATTTGGCTCTCTATTGTATTTTGTTTTTCTCTTGGAGGGAACTGTTACTGCGGGCTCATGGCCTTTGGTTCCTTCTTCCTCGCATAAAAAAAAAAAAAAAAAAAATTCACTCCAATTCAGTAACATCCACCTTATTTAACTATTGTCTCTGAACACCTATGGTTTTATTTAGTGCAGATGTCCTTCATAATCATATAGTTTTAATATATCCTAGCAAAAGCGTCTACAATAAACCCTTCACGCTTCCCAGTCTTCAGGTCTCTTGTTTTGTTCTCTTTAACTTGTAATACACTGTTAAGCGTATAAACTTGAAAGATGTAAAATATAATAGGATAAACAAGTAATGCACAGTAGCAAAAATAATTATATAGCCCACAATCCATTCAGTGTGACGATTTTCATATTTCTGACTAACGTGAGACTTTCCATGTGTACTTTATTCGTCAGTAGTATAGTATTATGGCAACTTTAAAATAATTTTCCCCATTTTTTTCCTCTATTTGATCCTATTTCACTTTCTTTTATGTTGATCATCCTATCATTTTTCCTCTTTTTGGTCTGTTATGTTTTGCTTCCTTTCTTCATATTCATTTTTCTACGCACTTCTCCCCTCATCATTACCTTCATTTTCCCCATCGTCTGTTCTGTGTCCTTTGCTCCTCCTCATAGTCTTCTGTAAACACGAATAAGAGTTCCTCTTTGTCTCTCTCTCTCTCTCTCTCTTTCTTTCCCTCTTTCACGACTGTTTTTTTTTTTTCTTCAGGCAACAGTGTGACTCTCTCCCTCCCTCCCCCTTTCTCTCTCTCTCTCCCTCTCTCTATACGTATAATATACACATACATACATACATACATACATACATCTCTGTTTCTCCTCTATATATTCCTCATATCTATTTTTTTTTTCAACTTTTTTATTCGTTTTCTCTAAGTACTTGTATAAATCTCTCTCCATTCTTCCCTCAGTTTCACCTTACTAATCGTTTGATCAGACAGTCCCCATCCTTTCACAGTTCTCTTGCCAAATTCACTTCAAACATCCTTCTTTCAACTAATTTCTTTCCTGACATATGTCCTTCAAATAACGTCCCTTATCCTTTTCACCTGGTACCCCAATATAATCAAATAAATCATTCATTGTTTGTACTAATTCTTCTACTTAGATCACCTATTAAAAAAAAAAAAAGGAAAAATCTCTGACGTGTGTTCTTTCACCCCTTCCAATTACTTCTAAGACGAGCCCTTCTCTCCCTCACCCTTGTCAGCACGTGGTGCACATTCGGTAATTAAATCCCATTTTTATAACCTCAGGCAAAGGACAGTGTTCTTCGAAAAAATATGCAACGTGAAATGCAAACCCCTAATTAATTGAGGAGGTCATTTATGGAAACTCAGTGATTATTAGATATGTTTAATTGCATCCCACATAACAACGCAGTCAGCAGCCACATAGGAAAGCCCAATACTTTCCAGTTTCCACTGTCATCACTTACTTCAAAAATCATTATTAAAAATATGGAGTCAGCATCCCAATTTGCGATTTCAGATCCAAGCACAAAAGCCTTCATTCCACCACTGTGACGACATTTTCATCGCTTAGATCAGGCTGCCATGAGATGGTTCATTTAATCTAGGTACCTGTAGGGCGTCCACTAGCTAAAAAGGTTAATGAAGGAAATGTTGAACCTATAGCTCAGTTTCGAGAGGTCTTGCAAAAACAAAATTAAATCATATAGAAACAGCAATTACAATAAAAATAAAAAAAAATTCAGGTGAATGGGTTCTATTTGGTGAATATATATATATATATATATATATATATATATATATATATATATATATATATATATATATATATATATATATATATATACGCGTATTCGCGCATATACAAACACATACGCACTCGCTAGTGCATTCGTAATTACTCATATCTCTCTGCCATTAGTTATTCCTCATTACTGTATACTCCCAGTTTTCTCAAACAGCTGGCTCCGCCTGTTAATATGCCTGCAGAAAATGGCCGTCATTCTATCCTGATCGTTGAATAGTAACAGGAAATTAACATCAGAATATAGTACTAGTCACGAAGAAGTACTTTGGAAAAAATGTAAAGGCGAAATATTATTCTCTCACTGAAGTGCAGCAAGAGTGGAATGTGGTGCCAGTCACAAAAAAGGTCTACGTAGAGGATGTAGAGCCGTAGTGTTGTCTTTTTTTGCAACTGGACTATCGGAAAGAACATATGAAAGGGCAAAAACGTCCTCCAAATTAAATGGGAGAATCACAGTGTTTGTGGCTGATCTTGTGCTTGTCATACCTTCCCACTCGTCCAGTCACTCCTACTCATCTTCGTCTCACATCATAACCTCCTCCCTTAACCCTTCAGTATGATTATGTATATTGTGCTATAATCTTGCAATTACAGACAATTTTGTGAAGATCAAGAAAGGCATTTGGAACTGGAGGGGTTATTAATTGCCTTCTTTAATCCGTTCAGTGCTAGGAAGCTTTCATAAGCTGAATATAATTGTCCAACGGCAGTAAGAATATTATAAAGAAAAGACATCACCTAACTGAAGACAATTCTTGTTGAGTAACCTCGGTCTGTCTGGCCGAGCAGACTCATCAGCCAGAGGCAAGAAACCATCCTTTCAAGACAGTCCCTAATAGTGGACCGATGTTCCTTTATGGCTGACAGCAACTCGCCACAGCAAGGCACAGTGAATAGCGTGGAGGTTTGGTTCTCAGAGGGACGCCAGTTTTGTGTCTCTCCATTCGATTAACTGTGGCGCCATAGTAGGCCTAGTCTGTACATCATTCCGTTATTTAGTTATATGGTTGCCATTCCTGGTTATAAGAAATAAACAGGTTTGTCACTTAGTGTAGAACCACCTGTTGTGAAAAGAAAAGGAATAAAAAGGGACAGGATGGATGTGGGAAATAGGATAGGAGGGCGCTCGCGCGCATGCACATACAAAAAAAAAAAACATAAAGGTGAAAGAAGCAGGTAGCACTACATCAAGGAGTCGACCTACCACCACTGAAGAGAGCAAGCGCCTTCAATACCTATATTCGTTTAAGATATACCATCACATCCTAGTCAGACTAGGGGTTTTCACTATACTGCAGCTGAAGAAAATCGTCTGGTGGTAAAATGAAAGGCTCAGGTACAGACGGGAGTAAACGGAGCTCCCTAACCTCTCTTCCTCAGCGATTTGGTTTTGGTTTATTATTATCCTCTGTCCGTTCTTTACGCAGAGTATGGCGATGTTACGAGCATTCATATAGCATTTATATATACAAGCAAAACAGATCGCTTAAGAAAAGGTGTTACGGATCTACCTTCACTGACGAGAATACTAGCCTAAATAACCAAGATAGAAGTGTTATTGGTCTAAGTTCATAGAGTTATAAAAGTCCCCATCAGTTTCACTTTTTCACTCTTTCAGTTACTCTCTCGTGCATTTCTCCCCTCCTCCCGTTTGTGTGTGTGTGTGTGTGTGTGTGTGTGTGTGTGTGTGTGTCCCTGCTCTCCCTCTACGAGTATCATTTCCTTTTGCCCTCCTTCCCTCCCTATCTACCTGTCTCTCTCCCTGTATTCCCCTCTCCCTTCCGCATCTCTGTCCCTTCCTCTTTTCTCGCTCTCTCCTTCTCTTCTCTCTCCCTGTCTCCCTACCTATCTCCCTCCCTACCTGACTGCTTCCATCTCTCCCTGCTCTCTCTCTCTCTCTCTCTCTCTCTCTCTCTCTCTCTCTCTCTCTCCCTTCCTAAAAAATGGTCTTACGTCGATCACAAAAGTCAATGTAGTTTCATAGGAACACGTCAACTCATCTCTAAATTACCAAACTCCACCGCTTTCCACTTTCACAACAGCACAATTCAACCCTCAGTACACGCAAAAAGTCTAGGAGTCTACATTGACCGCTATATGACCTACAGTACGATAAACATATAAATGATGTAACAAAAACAGCCATGGGAACCTTTATGTTTATATATAGAATAAAAGATTACTTTTATAGTGCAACTTGCCTAGTAATTGTAGTCTCTAGTACTAAGTATCCTAAATTACCGCAATATAATATGGGGCACCATAAATTGCACCTTCATAGCTAGGTTACAAAAGCTACGGAACTTCGCCATAAAGTTAGGAGATGGAAGAGCCAGGACGTTCATCCATGTATCTCCTATTTTCAATTAATTTAAATGGTTAAACATAAAGGAATAAATCACCCTAAATCAAGGTGTTACTATATTTAAACAAGTAACCAACCAATACCCTAACGACATCCTATCTCTGCCATCTGTACATAGGAAGACCGACAGCATTACTAGACAGGAAAATAATCTCTATATCCCCAAGACAAACACTGGCACAGGAGCGAGACGGCTGTCTATAATCGGTCCAAAATTGTGGAACCAACTGCCATCACCCATTTGAGAGGCCAGTAGTCTACCGTCATTCAGATATACGCCAACGAAACACCTAGTAGACAATAAATAACTATATTTGTATTTATGTGTATGTATATATACCGGTATGTATGTGTGTATGTATTCATAAAATATTCTGTTTTATGTTTATTGTACCTGTATGTAATCATATATGTATGAGTATGCAGTATATGTATACTTTGGCACATATGTATGCATATGCAGGTAAATGAACAATGTATTACTATTGTATAATATATAAACGGAATAACCATATCTAATGGAAATAAACTTGTCATATAATAATAATAAAAATAATAATAATATTATTATTATTATTATTATTATTATTATTATCATTATTATTATCTATTGCCAGACGCCTCAATCCCGTTGGGGTGGCCACAAACAAATCGCCTCCACGTCGTTCTGTCCCCCGCCATTTCACTGCCCTGCTCCAAACTCACACCCCCCTCTCTCATATACCTCTCCACCCCATCCCTCCATCTCATCATCGGCCTCCCCCTCCCTCTCCCCCCCTCCACCTCACTCACATACACTCTCTTCGTCAGTCTCTCACCCTCTATCCTCTCCACATGGCCAAACCACCTCAGTGTATTCCTCCTAACGCTTCCTGTCACATCCACATCCACACCACAACGCTCCTTATATTCTCATTTGTCAGTCTGTCTCTCCATGTGACTCCACAGGCTCCTCTTAAATAACTCATTTCCACTGCTCTCACTCTTGGCTTGTGTCCTTCCAACAACGTCCAACCTTCACTTCCATACGTTAGAGTTGATATCACAATACTGTCATGTAGTAACTTTTTCACTTCCATGCTCACTTCCCTCTTTCTTATCACTGCTTTCAAGGAACCAGCAACTTTTCTTCTCTGCTGTACCCTTTCAAGCACTTCACCCTCCAAACCTCCATCCTTACTCATCACACTACCCAAGTACTTAAATGTACTCACATTTTCCAATTCCTCGCCACCCAACCTCGCTGTACATTCACTGACTTCACCTTTCTCAAAGACCATCACTTTACTCTTCCCTACATTCACCTTCAGATTAAGTTTCTTACACACTCTCCCAAACTCATCCACCAGGCCTTGCAGCTCCCCTTCGTCTTCACTCAACAACACAGTATCATCTGCAAACAACAGTACAGGGAGTTTCCAAACACTACCCTCTCTCACCAGGGCCACTCGAACATCCACTACCCTACCTTGTACCTCTTTTATTACCCCATCCATGTACAGATTGAACAACCATGGAGACATGACACATCCCTGTTTCAACCCAACCTTCAAAGAGAAAAATTCACTCAGTTCACCATCCACACGCACTGCAGCCTTAGCACCATCATACGTACTCTTCACAGCATTCAACAACTTCCCATCTACTCCATATATTCTTAATACTTTCCGCAATCCTTGTCTATCCACCCTGTCATATGCTTTCTCCAAATCCATGAAAGCCACATACAACTTCTTTCCCTTCTCTAGAAACCTTTCCACTAAAGATCTAAGAATGAATATCTGATCTACACAATCTCTTCCTTTCCTAAAGCCTCCCTGTTCTTCTCCAACTAATTCCTCTGCTCTTTCTCTAACTCTGTCAATAAGTATCCTACTATACACTTTTCCTATTATACTAAGAAGACAAATGCCGCTGTGATTACCACACACTTCTTTTTCCCTTTTTCCTTTGTACAAGGGAATAATTATTCCTGACTTCCAAATCCTCCGGGATTCTACCTTCCTTCCAGGCCAATCTGCACATCTTCCACATCCATTCTACTACTATCTCTCCCCCATGCTTCAGCATTTCACCACACACTTCATCAATTCCTGGGGCTTCCTCAATTTAACTTTCTTCATTGCTTTCACAACTTCTATCCTACTGATTTCTTCCTGTCTTCTCACCTCCCTCCTTCTCCCAGCCATTCCCCAGCCATTTATACTCGCATTACGTGGAGGATGGAAGTAATGCGAGTATAAGTGGCTGGGGAATGGCTGGGAGAAGGAGGGCGGTGAGAAGACAGGAAGAAATCAGTAGGATAGAAGTTGTGGAAGCAATGAAGAAAGTTAAATCAGGGAAAGCCCCAGGAATTGATGGAGTGTGTGGTGAAATGCTGAAGCATGGGGGAGAGATAGTAGTAGAATGGATGTGGAAGATGTGCAGATTGGCCTGGGAGGAAGGTAGAGTCCCGGAGGATTGGAAGTCAGGTATAATTATTCCCTTGTACAAAGGAAAAGGGGAAAAAGAAGTGTGTGGTAATCATAGGGGCATTTGTCTTCTTAGTATAATAGGAAAAGTGTATGGTAGGATACTTATTGACAGAGTTAGAGAAGGAACAGAGAAATTAGTTGGAGAAGAACAGGGAGGCTTTAGGAAGGGAAGAGGTTGTGTAGATCAGATATTCATTCTCAGATCTTTAGTGGAAAAGTTTCTAGAGAAGGGAAAGAAGTTGTATGCAGCTTTCATGGATTTGGAGAAAGCATATGACAGGGTGGATAGACTAGGATTGTGGAAAGTGTTAAGAATATATGGAATAGATGGGAAGTTGTTGAATGCTGTGAAGAGTATGTACGATGGTGCGAAGGCTGCAGTGCGTGTGGATGGTGAACTAAGTGAATTTCTCTCTTTGAAAGTTGGGTTGAAACAGGGATGTGTCATGTCTCCATGGTTGTTCAATCTGTACATGGATGGGGTAATAAAAGAGGTACAAGGTAGGGTAGTGGATGTTGGAGTGGCCCTGGTGAGAGAGGATAGTGTTTGGAAACTCCCTGTACTGTTGTTTGCAGATGATACGTGTTGTTGAGTGAAGACGAAGGGGAGCTGCAAGGCTTGGTGGATGAGTTTGAGAGAGTGTGTAAGAAACGGAACCTAAAGGTGAATGCAGGGAAGAGTAAAGTGATTGTCTTTGAGAGAGGTGAAGTCAGTGAATGTACAGCGAGGTTAGATGGTGAGGAATTGGAAAATGTGAGTACGTTTAAGTACTTGGGTAGTGTGATGAGTAAGGATGGAGGTTTGGAGGGTGAAGTGCTTGAAAGGGTACAGCAGGGAAGAAAGGTTGCTGGTTCTTTGAAAGCAGTGATAAGAAACAGGGAAGTGAGCATGGAAGTGAAAAAGTTACTACATGACAGTACTGTGATACCAACTCTAACGTACGGAAGTGAAGCTTGGACGTTGTTGGAAGGACACAAGTCAGGAGTGAGAGCAGTAGAAATGAGTTATTTAAGAGGAGCCTGTAGAGTCACATGGAGAGACAGGCTGACGAATGACGATATAAAGGAGCGTTGTGGTGTTGATGTGGGTGTGATAGGAAGCGTTATGAGGAACACACTGAGGTGGTTTGGCCATGTGGAGAGGATGGAGGGTGAAAGACTGACGAAGAGAGTGTATGTGAGTGAGGTGGAGGGGGAAAGAGGGAGGGGGAGGCCGAGGATGAGATGGAGGGATGGGGTGGAGAGGTATATGAGAGAGGGGGGTGTGAGTTGGGAGCAGGGGAGTGAAATGGCGGGGGACAGGGCGACTTGGAGGCGATTTGTTTGTGGCCACCCCAAACGGGATTGAGGCGTCTGGCAATAGATAGATAGATAGACTTCCATCATCTATGTTCAACAATTCCTTAAAGTGTTCTCTCCATCTGCTCACTTTTTCTCCCTTCTCCACTAGTAATCTACCATTTTTATCTTTCACTCCCCTGCTAACATCACTTCCACCCTGTCTTACTCTCTTCACCTCTTTCCAGAACATTTTCTTACAGTCCCTCCATTTTTCACTCAAATTCCTTCCAAATTCCTCATCCACTCACTTCTTACTCTCTCTTACTAATCTTTTCACCTCTCTCTTCCTTTCTACATATAACTCTCTCTTCTGCCTCTCTACTTCTTCCACGCCCCTGTTTCTCATCCATTCATTGTATGCTTTCTTCTTTTGTGCCACAGCCTGTCTCACCTCTTCATTCCACCACGCTGTTCCTTGCACCCCCCTCCGTCTTCTCTTCATCCCACACACCACATCACATGCTGCACATATTTCTTCTGTGAATATCCTGCATACACCTTCCATGTCCCCCATCTGCTCCAATTCATATTTGCCCAATTGTTCCTCCACTTCTCTCTTATTTTCTGCCTTTTTCCCATCCTCTTGTAACCTTTCCACTCTCCTTGCAACTACTCCTTCTTCCCGTCCTTCCCTTCTTCTATTGCTCCATCTTATTTGGATCTTGATTCTGGCCACCACCAAGTAGTGGTCAGAAAGTCCACTTCCCCAACCTCTATAAGCTCTTGCATTAATTACTCATCTTCACATCCTTTCATCCACACACACATAATCAATTATTGCCTTCCTTTCATTCAGTTCACCACCCACCCTTCTCATCACTCGCCATGTATACGTGTGGATCATTTTATGCCTGAAGAGGGTATTGGCTATCACCAACCCCCTCCCAGCACAAATGTCCACTAACGCACTGCCATTCTCATCTATCTCAGCAGGCACACCCCACTCACCAACTATTCCATCCACCTTCACATTCCCTACTTTACCATTCATATCACCGATCAAAAAAACTCTCTCATTCCTTCCAAACTTTTCCATGCACACTTCCACATTTGTCCAGAACTCTTCTCTAACTCTGCTTTCACGATCTTGCGTTGGCACATACACGCACACAATCGCCCACATTTGTATTTCAACTTTCAATCTTAACCACACAATCCTTGACCCAACTGATCCATACTCACTTATGTTCTTCTTCCATCTTTTACTCACAGCTATACACATTCCTTCTTTTGCCCTTTCATTCTCACCTACTCCTGCACATATACCCCATCCATACACCCATTCTCTCACACTCTCACCCCTCCATTTAGTTTCAGTTACTCCACATACATCAACTTTCGCACCCTCAAGCACCTGGACAATCTCTCTCTCTTTCACGTCATCATTTGCACCTCTTACATTCCAAGTTCCAATTACCATGTCCTTTGTCCGGTCTTTGGTCGTCATCTTTTGGTCAGTCCTTGTCCGAGGCTTCTTGTTCGTCTTTTTAGTTAGTTGTTTTCCGGGGAGGGGCACTAACTCTCCGCCAACCCTTTTAGTCGCCTTGTACGACAAGCAGGGATACTGGGGGAGTATTCGTGAAAAAAAAACCTACTCCCAGGGGGTAATATTATTATTATTGTTTATTATTATTATTATTATTATTATTATTATTATTATTATTATATTAATTATTATTATTATTATTATTATTATTATTATTATTATCATTATCATTATTATTATTATTATTATTATTATTATTATTACTCTACCTTCCTACCACTCCCTCTCACTTTTTCCATTCAGCTCCCCTCCCTCCCTCCATCCTTCATAATCTCCTTCTTTCCCTTTCCTCGTTCCTTCCACACTCTGTCTCCCTCCCACTGACACCCACTTTTCTCCTCCATCTCTTCATCTCTCTCACTCCCACCCAGTTTTCCTTCCAACTTCATCCTTCTCTCCATCCCTCCGATCTCCTTCCCTCCCTCTCCTCGTTCCTCCCACACTCTCTCTACCTCCCTCCCACTGACACCCACTTCTTCTCTCCATCTCTCTCACTCCCACCCACTCTTCCTTCCAACTTCCCTCCTTCTCTCCATCCCTCCGATCTCCTTCCCTCCCTCTCCTCGTCACTCTCCGTCTGTCGCCTCCAATGCCTTCATCCATTTTTACTTCCTTCCCACACTAAATCGCTCAGTCATTTCCCCACGCTGCCTCACTCTCAATGGCTTCATTCACCTTCCTTCCCTCACACTTCTTTATGCTTTCCTTCCCTTACTCTCTCTCCCTCCCATTCCGTCCATTCCTACCTCTCTAACCCTTTCTCCCACTCTCTTCCTCGTTTCTTTCATATTCTGTCAACCCCCAGACGACTCTCTCTCTCTCTCTCTCTCTCTCTCTCTCTCTCTCTCTCTCTCTCTCTCTCTCAGGCTTCTCTCCCTTTCTCTCTCATTTTTTTCAATGTCTTCCTTTCTCAGTCTCTCAATCTTTCGCATTTTTAATTTCTCTCTCTCTCTCTCCCTCTCTCTCTCTCTCTCTCTCTCTCTCTCTCTCTCTCTCTCTCTCTCTCTCTCTCTCTCCTTCCACCTCCTCTCTTCCTGCTCCCCACCTTCTCCATCGCTCTCCTTCTCTCGCCACCAATCACTTAATATATTTTTACTTCCTCCCCTTCCTGCAGCACTCAGTCATTTCCCAACTCCTCCTCACTCTCTCGTTTGTAATATTTTCACTCTTTTTCCTTTTCTTCCACGTCTTTCCCTCCTGCTTGACTTCTCCCTCTTTTCTTTCCTCTCTCTCTCTCTGGCGTCTCTCCCTTCCTCAGTCTCTCTTTTTTTTCAATGTCTCCCTTTCTCAATCTCTCTCTCTCTCTCTCTCTCTCTCTCTCTCTCTCTCTCTCTCTCTCTCTCTCTCTCTCTCTCTCAATTTTGGGCGCCTCACCTAGTTAATGATATAGAAATACTGGAAGCGGTCCAGCGTAGGGCTACCAAGTTAATCCCGTCCCTGAGGAATAAACCATACCTCGAGAGACTCAGGGAATTAAACCTATTCTCTCTTAGAAAACGGAGACTCAGGGGACAACTGATTGAATGTTTTAAGATTATAAAAGGCTTTAGTAATACTGATTCAAGCAAGCTATTCACAGTAATTGCCGAGACTGTAACTCGAGGAAATGGTATGAAGTTGCAAGCAAGGAGGGCTAATCTTGATACAACCAAAAACTTCTTCGCTTACTCCATTGTAAGCGAATGGAATAAACTCCCTGGGAATGTGACTGAGAGTGGTACCATAAATATATTTAAAGAGAGACTGGACATGTATCTCGACGCAATTGGCATCGTTTAGTTAGGATGGAGCAATTATTGCATATTCGCGTCTGCATTCATGTGTCTATTAGACACAGCCAATATTTTAGGATATATATAATAGATTCATCTTTTGATTTAAAAAAAAAAAAATGCATGCATAGAGTAAGTATGTGGCTGTATGCCCAAATTTTCCTTTTCCATATTATTCTGCTTTCTGCTGATCCTATAAAATTCCTTCAGGTTTTTCTTCCTGCAAGGTATTACTTCCTCTCTTGTTTCCTGTACGGCAAATGCCGGAGGGTCTGGAGGGTGGGGGAGAGAGCCTTCTGCTATGCTATCCTTTTCTGCTGCTCCTATGCACTATATTAGGATTAAGGCCGGACCACCTCGTAGGGACCGTTAGGTCTGTGTGGTCTGTGTATCTATGTAACTCTCTCTCTCTCTCTCTCTCTCTCTCTCTCTCTCTCTCTCTCTCTCTCTCTCTCTCTCTCTCTCTCTCTCAGTCTTTCCTATTCTTAATTTCTCCTTTTCTCAGTGTCCCTTTCTCAATCACTCCCTCTCTCTCTCTCTCTCTCTCTCTCTCTCTCTCCTCCCAGTAGCTATATACATTTTTACAACCTTCCCTCATAAATTATTAAATCATTCGGTCATTCTCGGACACTCCCTCTCTTGCTTCCCGTCACTTCACCCAATTTCCTCGTCTCTTGCTTTTCTCCACTCCTCTCTCTCACTGTCTCTGTCTCTGTCTCTGTCTGTCTGTCTCTCTCTCTCTCATTTTCACTCAGTTCCTAATTCCTTTCCAGTCACTCGTTCCAAATCCCTTCATTCACTTGTCTCTTAATTTTCCTGTCGACTTCTTCCATTTCTCTCTCTTTTGCCCACCCTTTTCCTCCTGTCTCCTTACTCTCTCTCTCTCTCTCTCTCTCTCAGTCATTATCACTCAGTTCCTAAGTCCTTGCAAGTCTGTCGCTCCAAATCGCTTCATTCACCTGCCTCTCCTCTTAAGTTTCCTGTCGACTTCTATTTCTCTCCCTTTTGCCCACTCTCTTCCTCCTGTCTCCTTCCCCCTCCCCACTCTCTCTCTCTCTCTCTCTCTCTCTCTCTCTCTCTCTCTCTCTCCCACTCTTTTTCCCTCATTCACTCTCTCCTCCTCTCTTCATCCTTCATTCTCTCTCTCTCTCTCTCTCTCTCTCTCTCTCTCTCTCTCTCTCTCTCTCTCTCTCTCACTCTGCTCATACTTACCCAACTTCTTTCCACCAACACACTATCCCACTCTCCCACACTCTTTCTCTTTCTTTAACTTTCTCGCCCACTCTCTTTCCCTCTCACACTCTCTCACTTTCTCGCCCAATCTCTTTCCCTCTCACACTCTCTCACTTTCTCGCCCAATCTCTTACTCTCTCTCACTTTCTCACTTTCTTGTCCACTCTCTTTCCCTCTCTCACTTCTCTCCCACTCTCTTTCATTCTCTCACTCTCTCGCCTACTCTCATTCCCTCTCTCACTCTCTATCCCACTCTCATTCTCTCACTGTCACTCACTCTATTTCCCTCCCACTCTCTCACCCAACCTCTTTCCCCTTTCACACTCGTCCACTCTCCCACTCTCACTCTCTTACCCACTCTCTTTCCCTTTCTCACTCTCTCGCCTACTCTCCCTCTCTGTCTCTTTCCCACTCTCTCTCTCTCTCTCTCTCTCTCTCTCTCTCTCTCTCTCTCTCTCTCTCTCTCTCTCTCAGTCTCTCTCCTACTCTCTTTCACTCAGTGTTTCACCTACAGTCTTTCTCTCTCTCACTCTGTCACTCTTTCCCTGTCACTTTCTCACCTTCTCTCAGTCTTTCTCCCACCCTCTCTCATTCCCTCTTTCGCCCACTCTATTTCACTCTCTCACTATCTCGCCCACTCTCGTTCCCTCTCATTCTCTCGCTCACTCTGTCTTCTTCTCTCACTCTCTCGCCCACTCTCAGTCTCTCTCTCACTCTCCCTCCGTGACTCTCGCCCACTCTCTCTTCCTCACTCTCCTCCACTCACTTTCCCTCTCCCACCTTACTCACCTTCTCTTTCTCACTCTCTGTCTCTTCCCCTCTCTCACTTTCTCGTCCACTCTTTCCCTCTCTCATTGTCACACCCACTCTCTCCTCTGCTCTCACTCTCCCCTACTGACTTTCTCTCTCTCTCAGCCTAGTCTCCTTCCCTCTCTCACTCTCTCGCCCACTGTCTCACTCTCTCTTTCCCTCTCTCAGTCTCTTCCCCTCTCTCTCACTCTCTCTCTCTTTCTCTCTCACATTAGCCCACACTCTGCTTCCCTCTCTCTCTCCTAGCCCCATCAGGTCTTTTTTCACCGCCGGAGAAGGTCCACCACTTGCCAAAATGGGCTTCGAATGTTCTGCTAATGTTCCCGTAGCGAGGAGTCGAGGAGAGAGGGGAAAAGAGGGAGAGAAAAAGGGAGAGGGTGGAATAAGAGAGAGGAGAGAGACCCGGAGAAGATGGAGAGAGAGAGAGAGAGAGAGAGAGAGAGAGAGAGAGAGAGAGAAAGGGGAGAGCGTCAGGGGAGGAAATGAGAAAGGGAAGGGAAGGAGATGAAAGTACACGATTAGAGTACATATGAGCAGGGTACGCAGGAAATACAAACACTAGATAGCCTATTGGCCTTAATGAAATCCTTTGCTGAAGTAGGCTATGATTCCTCCACCTTAACTTGGCAAATATTTTCATCCGCTGGCAGCAAATTTTCCAGAGTTTAAAGGCAGAACAGAAGAACACTACGGCTTTGTATTATTTCCACAACGCTCTTCGTGATTAGCACCATATATTATAGCTGATCTCTCGTTACAAAACATTCGAGAGGAAGGGATGGAAGCTTTTAACCAAGTGAGAAAAATACAGTAGACTACAAATGTGAGAAAAGGCTTGAAGAGAGAAACGATCTTCTCTGAATAATAGCTGACAAACGAATGAAAAACGCTTACACTGGATAAAGCAAACTTGTACTGTTCGATAGCCAGAAGTGGAAATGCCTTGGTCTCTTCCGTCTCTAGCATATATTTCTCTCAGACATGGAGTGTGTATATACACCCATGTTTGTTTGTTTGTTAGTAGGATTACTCAAAAACTAGAAGGGCGCTTTGGAATAAATTTCGTGGGTAGATAGCCCATGTCCCAGGGAACAATGGTTTAGCTTTTGGGACCCATCCGGATCGTATTACAGATTCTGGATTCGGAAAACTTTATTTGTAAAACCCAAGTTCTCTCAGATGAAAATGAAATGACTAGATTGTTGTCTCCTCTGCAGATAAAGTTTTGGGCGTATGTGACTAATAGCATACTTCATGTGACTGTATAAATGTACACGTATTTCGAGTGTTAGTGAATCCCTCTGAAAGAATGGCGCTTTGGAGAAACACATGACTACAATGTTTTTCTAGTTAATTATGATTATGATTATGGTTATGATTATGATGATGATGATGATGATGATTATCAATTTGCTCTTCGTATATACTTTACTGAGTGTTCCATATAATACTGAATCATATCTCCAACATCACCTACAGCCTTTAATTACATCAGTATTGCATTAAATAATTGGTATTCATAGCATATCTCTTTACTGCTTGATATTTTAAACCAGCTTAGGGTAGCTTTTTCGAACTGAAGTGAGATATAATTTTCACTAATGCCTTCATTTGTAAGCGTCTTTTCTCAGTTGAAGAAAACAGTCTAGTAAGGCAAAATTAAAACAGAAAGGACATCCTAGAGCTGAAGAAATTAACAGTCTCAGGCTCCTATTACTCGTCTGAATAAAATCGTCCGGGTTAGCTGGAATACATTACTAGAACTGTTCTGATCATTAAGGAGGTTTATAGTGACTGCATTAAAACTGAAAAACCTATTGCTTTCTCACAGTGAATAAAATCGTCCGTTACGTTAAGTACTCTGGTATACATCGACTATTGCCGTATTCTCGTCGGGTAAGGTGCTCTGACACCTTTTCCCTACCGATTTATTTTACAAACTACTTATAAGTATCCCCTGGTTTGTTTGTTATCTCTTTTCAGTATTGACACAGACTGCATGAATAACACAAGATTATTGTAACGGTGCAGAATCAGAGATAAATCGGTAAGGAAGAGATGTTATAGTCTATTTGGTCTACCTGTGCACCTGAGATGTATGGGGCTAGTAGGGTGTGTTTGATTCGCGGCTGCTGATTGGCCACCGATGATGTCACTGAAGTAAATGCAGGCATGTACTGTAGTGCAACATGCGGACGTGGGTGTACACCATGAGTGGATAATTTACTTCAAACATCACCCATCGTTTTACAAAACTTTATAACCAACTTTAATTTTCTTTGATGGCAGTAAACTTTTAAAGCTAATTATGACCTCTTTAGCTTAAGAAATTATTCCATATTTAAAATGGCTGCTTATACTGCAGGCAATATATATATATATATATATATATATAAATATATAGATATATATATATATATATATATATATATATATCTATAAGAAGAGCTGTAGATTTTCATAATCGGCGGCCAATCAGCAGCCGTGAAACAAACACACCCTACCCGCCCCATACATCTCAGCTGCACAGGTCAATCAAATAGGGTATAGTAACCTTCCTAACCGTACCAGAACACCGCCTTGTGAAATGGTTATGGTTAATTCAGCTTTAAAAAATCGTCTGGCGTTAGAAGGAGCAGAATACTATAGTTCTTTCAGATAAACTTGATCCAGATTTTCGTCCTCTTGTCTAATATTTCACGTAACATAGCGGAAGAAAAGAGTAGTGCAACGGCTCTACATCCTCTCCTAGCACCTGTTCGTGATTAGCACCATATTCTAGTGCTAATCTACTGTCACAGCACAGCATTCAAGATGGGGAGATGGCACATTTAGGCCAAATTGGAGTGAAAGGAGTATAGAGTTGTTTCACCCATGAGAGAGTTAAAAGGTTAAGAAACGAGAAAGGTAAAGGGGAATTATGGAAGGGGTTAGCGAAGAAAATCCAATGCTCGAGAGGCAGAAGGGAAAGGGAAGGAAATGTGAGAGAGAGAGAGAGAGAGAGAGAGAGAGAGAGAGAGAGAGGGGAATTAAACAGATAGATAGACACGAAGACAAAGACAAAGACAAAACGACAAACAGAGAGAGAGAGAGAGAGAGAGAGAGAGATAAGCTGAAGCAAGAACAATACAGTGACCCTGTTTTCCTTTGTATTTCCTTTTACCAGGCATTTTCACTTTCTAGAAGAGTTCGCTGGCGGTAAAAATTGTAAAATCGTTCCTATTATTGATTTCACATTCTTTCCTGTTCTCCAATATGCGAGATTTTATTCATCTTGAGCGAGAGAGCTTTTGAGAAGGGTTTAGAGTCAATCTGCATTATGTCTTATCAACCAAGGACATAGTTTATATCTTCATTCTAACTGGTACTGGACTAGTTTCACCCTAGGTTCTGAGATAGTAGTGAAGGGGTTAGTGAAGGCTTTATGCAATCCCTCTAGTCAAAAATCTCTCTCATATGCCAAATAAAATCACATAATAATTGCAGGAACAGAGTAATAGAAAGTTCCTCAAAGTGAACACATTATCATCTTACATAGAATTATCTTTTATTAGTTTACGTTTACTATGGAGAGACATTATTTATCGGTTTAGGAAAGACTTCTATTAATGGAGGAACTGGAAACCAGAGCACTTCCAGGTACCCAGCCGGTGAAATGACTTATCTGTATCTTCTCACCTCTATATGACTAATTAATTGCTTAAGAGATACCTTTCATATAGTAAGGGGCTTAGGGATTATCTCCATTTATTTTAAAGAAGTTAATAGAGATCCACTCCCACCTTTTACTAAAAGAAAAGAGAAAGGAAGGAGAAGATGTGGCTGGATGGAAAAAAAAAAAATGCTAAGGGGCTAAGCATGAGAGAGTGGGAAGTGGGAAAAGCGTATTACCGCTAGACTTACTGTCAGCACGGGCAGTCAAACACTAGCGGTAATTGCGCTTGCCCTCTCTAAAAGCAGCCAAGCAAAAGTGCAAAATGGACACGCAGAAATACACCTGAAAATGGACCGCCCGTGTTCACAAAATGGGGGATATGAAACAAGAGACACCGTTGCAGTATTTTGGTCCATCAGCAGAATTGGAGGTCGGGGAATATATATATATACAGGCACTCAAACACCCCCTCATGCTGTTATAAATGGTGGGCTGCGTGTGTTGTGGAGCTGCTGGCTGGTGGTGGGATAGGGTGAGTATGGTGGGAGTGGTGGAAATAAAGTGCTTGTGCTGTGATGCTGGCGGTAGGATAGGGTGAGTTTGTTGGTGGTGAGGGATATTGTGTATGTGGTGGTGAGGGATGTTGAGTGTGTTGGTAATGGCTGAGTGTGGTGGAGATGAGATGGGCTGTGGTGCTGGTAGCCGTGAAAAATGTGAGAATGATGGCGATGGAGATGAATTTTTGAGGTGTTTGTGCTGTTATTCTGGTGGTGGGCTAGGGTGAGTGTGGTTGTGGTGGAGATGGTTTGTGGTGTGGTGCTGGTGATGAATGCTTGAGGATTTTGTGCTGTGGTGCTGGCGGTTGGACAATGTGAATGTGGTGGTGGCGATGGTTTGAAGTGTTGGTGGTTGAGATGGTTTGAAGTGTTGATGATGAAGATAAATAAGGTGCTTGTGATGTGGTGCTGGCCGTGGGATAGGGTGGTGATGGTGATGGTGATGGTTGTGGTGGAGATAGTTTGAAGTGTTGGTGATGGAGATGAATGCTTCAGGTGTTTGTGCCGTGATGTTGGAGGTGGACTAGAGTGAGAGTGGTTGGGGAGGCAGTGGATATATATATATATATATATATATATATATATATATATATATATATATATATATATATATATATATATATGGTGGAGGTAAATGTCTAAGGTGTTTGTGTGCAGATGTTTGTGTGCAGCTGTGATAGTGTGGAAGACTGAGGGATAGGTTGGATATAGACATCATTAATCCTCCCCCCCACTTCCTCATCTGAAGAATCTCTCCAAACTCAACTGGAATCGCCTGTTTGGTAGCCAGAAATATATCAATATTATTGTGTCATCCGAGTGAATACGTTAGTCCCGTAGGAATGATGCATTTATGATTACTTTCTGGCTAATACAAAGAAAAACATTCGCTTTCGAGACACCTCATGTTATAAAAAGACAAAACGAAAACGATATGATTTCCCTAGTCCGGAGTAACGCTTCCAGAGGAGTACAATGGTCTCTGGTGGCTCAGACGATAAGTAAGCTTAGTGAAAGGGTTACATTTTTCTGCAGTGTAATTTAATCTCCATTTCCTTGCTTTGAACAAATATGTATGTAATTTATTCTCATGTTCTTCCGCTCACCTGTACTCAACTTATTTTTTCTGTACCTTTCACTGACCCCATGTTAGAGAGGTTTTGCATACTTCCTTTATCATCACCCATTTTCCTTATCTCTTGCGGGTTTCTTTCAGTTCGCACATCATACCCTTTACTCTTCCTATATACTGTATGTCTATCTATTCTATCTATTGCCAGACGCCTCAATCCCGTTTGGGGTGGCCACAAACAAATCGCCTCCAAGTCGCCCTGTCCCCCGCCATTTCACTACCCTGCTCCCAACTCACACCCCCCTCTCTCATATACCTCTCCACCCCATCCCTCCATCTCATCCTCGGTCTCCCCCTCCCTCTTCCACCCTCCACCTCACTCACATACACTCTCTTCGTCAGTCTTTCACCCTCCATCCTCTCCACATGGCCAAACCACCTCAGTGTGTTCCTCACAACGCTTCCTATCACATCCACATCAACACCACAACGCTCCTTTATATCCTCATTCGTCAGCCTGTCTCTCCACGTGACTCCACAAGCTCCTCTTAAATAACTCATTTCCACTGCTCTCACTCTTGACTTGTGTCCTTCCAACAACGTCCAAGCTTCACTTCCGTACGTTAGAGTTGGTATCACAATACTGTCATGTAGTAACTTTTTTACTTCCATGCTCACTTCCCTGTTTCTTATCACTGCTTTCAAGGAACCAGCAACCTTTCTTCCCTGCTGTACCCTTTCAAGCACTTCACCCTCCAAACCTCCATCCTTACTCATCACACTACCCAAATACTTAAACGTACTCACATTTTCCAATTCCTCACCATCCAACCTCGCTATACATTCACTGACTTCACCTCTCTCAAAGACCATCACTTTACTCTTCCCTACATTCACCTTTAGGTTCCGTTTCTTACACACTCTCTCAAACTCATCCACCAAGCCTTGCAGCTCCCCTTCATCTTCACTCAACAACACAGTATCATCTGCAAACAACAGTACAGGGAGTTTCCAAACACTATCCTCTCTCACCAGGGCCACTCCAACATCCACTACCCTACCTTGTACCTCTTTTATTACCCCATCCATGTACAGATTGAACAACCATGGAGACATGACACATCCCTGTTTCAAACCAACTTTCAAAGAGAAAAATTCACTTAGTTCACCATCCACACGCACTGCAGCCTTAGCACCATCATACATACTCTTCACAGCATTCAACAACTTCCCATCTACTCCATATATTCTTAACACTTTCCACAATCCTTGTCTATCCACCCTGTCATATGCTTTCTCCAAATCCATGAAAGCCGCATACAACTTCTTTCCCTTCTCTAGAAACTTTTCCACTAAAGATCTAAGAATGAATATCTGATCTACACAACCTCTTCCCTTCCTAAAGCCTCCTGTTCTTCTCCAACTAATTTCTCTGTTCTTTCTCTAACTCTGTCTATAAGTATCCTACCATACACTTTTCCTATTATACTAAGAAGACAAATGCCCCTATGATTACCACACACTTCTTTTTCCCCTTTTCCTTTGTACAAGGGAATAATTATACCTGACTTCCAATCCTCCGGGACTCTACCTTCCTCCCAGGCCAATCTGCACATCTTCCACATCCATTCTACTACTATCTCTCCCCCATGCTTCAGCATCTCACCACACACTCCATCAATTCCTGGGGCTTTCCCCGATTTAACTTTCTTCATTGCTTCCACAACCTCTATCCTACTGATTTCTACCTGTCTTCTCACCTCCCTCCTTCTCCCAGCCATTCCCCAGCCACTTATACTCGCATTACTTCCATCCTCTACGTTCAACAATTCCTTAAAGTGTTCTCTCCATCTGCTCACTTTTTCTCCCTTCTCCACTAGTAATCTACCATGTTTATCTTTCACTCCCCTGCTAACTTCACTTCCACCCTGTCTTACTCTTTTCACTTCTCTCCAGAACATTTTCTTACAGTCCCTCCACTTTACACTCAAATTCCTTCCAAATTCCTGATCCACTCTCTTCTTACTCTCTCTTACTAATCTTTTCACCTCTCTCTTCCTTTCCACATATAACTCTCTCTTCTGCCTCTCAACTTCTTCCATGCCCCTATTTCTCATCCATTCATTGTATGCTTTCTTCTTTTGTGCCACAGCCTGTTTCACCTCTTCAGTCCACCACGCTGTTCCTTGCACCCCCCTCCGTCTTCTCTTCCTTCCACACACCACATCACATGCTGCACATATTTCTTCTGTAAATATCTTACACACACCTTCCACGTCTCCCATCTGCTCCAATTCATATTTGCCCAATCGTTCCTCCACTTCTCTCTTATACTCTGCCTTTTTCTCATCCTCTTGTAACCTTTCCACTCTCCTTGCAACTACTCCTTCCTCTCGTCTTTCCCTTCTTCTATTCCTCCATCTTACTTGCATCCTAATTCTGGCCACCACCAAGTAGTGGTCAGAAAGGCCACTCCCCCAACCTCTATAAACTCTTGCATCCAATATACATCTTCGCATCCTTTCATCCACACACACATAATCAATCATTGCCTTCCTTTCATTCAGTTCACCACCCACCCTTCTCATCACTCGCCATGTATACCTGTGGATCATTTTATGCCTGAAGAGGGTATTGGCTATTACCAACCCCCTCCCAGCACAGATGTCCACTAACGCACTCCCATTCTCATCTATCTCAGCAGGCACACCCCACTCACCAACTATTCCATCCACCTTCACATTACCAACTTTACCATTCATATCACCGATCAAAAACACTCTCTCATTCCTTCCAAACTTTTCCATGCACACTTCCACATTTGTCCAGAACTCTTCTCTCACTCTTCTAGCACGATCTTGCGTTGGCGCATATATATATATATATATATATATATATATATATATATATATATATATATATATATATATATATATATATATATATATATCCATCATCCAATCCTACGTTGCCCCATGAGGAGCGTAGATGCCCGAGGCTAGGCAATTTGGTCCTGACATTAAAGATGAGTGACTAGCTTCACTCATCCATGAGTGACATTACGTGAGAAATAAACCCCAACCACCCCTTGAATATAAACCTTCACTGGCTCAATCCGATTGGAACGCTGTAATTACCCACTAAACCACCAGGCGCCATAATTTGGTTATATGGTTACCACCCAGCATACGAAATGGT
This sequence comes from Coenobita brevimanus, assembly GCF_032717465.1. NCBI lineage: Eukaryota > Metazoa > Arthropoda > Malacostraca > Decapoda > Coenobitidae > Coenobita > Coenobita brevimanus. The sequence continues at coordinate 26,121,551 of NC_136955.1, forward strand.
TTCCTGGTGTACAGGAAACCATTAGGCTTGTCACTCAGCGTAGAGTCACCCATAGGCAGAAGGAAGAGGAAAGAATGAAGGAAAGAAAGACAACAGAGGGAGTGTAAAGTCACACGTAGGCAGAAGGATGAGGAAAGAATGAAGTAAAGAAAGACAGAAGAAGAAGGAAGGAAGGAATGGAGGGAGGAGAGGAAAGGGCAGACACCCGAGAGCATCCTAATCCGAGAGCACTGTACATATCTGGATCTGATGGATCATGTAATAGAAGTTATGAGATGAAAAATTAGCAGGTAGCCTAAATAACTTGGGCGATGTAGTTCGGTTTCACGCTGGGACAAGGGACCATAGGTACAATATTTATTGTTAAGCAACTGCAGAAGTACAGGGCAAAAAAAAAAAAAAAAATTGTGGATCATCCGACCATTGGATTCTCGTCTCTCCCATTCCACTCTTTCCCACACTTCTGAATAGTTGTTCATGGCCAGGTAGTGTAGTAGAATTTTCATCAGATATGATACAATTTATTGGTAAACCATGATCTGTTTCAGTATGAGAAGGCTGTGCAATGTTATAAATTAATGAACGTCAAGCTGGACAAAAAATAATCGCGTGTAGAGGTGAAAGTTTTCGCAATATATCTTTAATAGAATATGAGGAAGCTCTGTTTATTTAACGACACAAGGAGAACAGCATTATTATTACACACACACACACACACACACACACACACACACACACACCAATTCCATTCACACAAATTAACTCTTCTTCACAACAATTACTGCCCGAACACGCAGGAATGGAATAATTTCGACAGGAGGTAAAAACCATAATAATGAAGAGTTCCCCATATATATAATCATAGCCATGTACAGTATGTTTAGCATTAAAAATAAAGTAGCAAGTGCTCCCTTAGCCTATCATTCGTGGCGTCTAGCGTACCAGAGTTGTCATGTTGCCTATTGTTCTTAAATCAATATTTTCTTGGCTCGCGCTGACTTGCCGAGTTTTAGAATCTGTTTGAACGTGTATCACCAGCATGCTGTGCTTTACTAATATTCAAAGTGCGTGGTCTAAGCATTTGTACATCATTTCCTGAGGAAATTATTTACTGAAAAAGCAGTCAAGACAGAAACATACACTCGGTTACGTATTTGGGAAAAAAGTAGGATGTGGAGGGGTAGAGCTTGGGTGTGGAATGCTGGTCGTACTTACTATTTCTCTCTCATTTGGATGAGGTTTCCGCCAAGCTTTACAAATTCTGAAGAATGAATGTTGATAAACTGTTTAGAAAACTGCTAAGATGTCGGTAAGCACAAGATATACTCAACGTATCTGTTTAAGTTGTTAGGATTTCAAGACTACGAGTATGTGCACAGAATGATGCTTCATTTCTAGGTATTTATGGCAGGTTATCATTATACTTGTGTGTGTAACACCTCACAGATTAATGTGTAGTTTTTTGTTGTTTATGGCAGGTGGTTAAACAACACAATAACGGTATATTTGTAACTCGGCTAGTGCTACATTATTTACAAAGTCCGTATCTCACTAATACAACATTTTAGAGAAAATTGCATAGAATATAATATAATGTGCATTTATCTGCATATCCAGTTGATCCTAAAGGCCTGTCTGTGGAGGTCAAATACACTTTGTCTATAAATAAAGTGTGTGTGTGTGTGTGTGTGTGTGTGTGTGTGTGTGTGTGTGTGTGTGTGTGTGTGTGTGTGTGTGTGTACATCTTTCATCTATCGTTTTAGGTCTCATCAAGTGTACTTCAGCGGTTATTATTTTCTCTTATCTTCTTTCCTTTTATATTTTCTGTTCTCATTTCTAACTTTTTTCCCCTATTTCTCCTACGTTGGTTCTTCCTTCCCACGCTTCTCTTTTTTTCATCCCTCCCCCAGTCTCTCTTTCTCTTTCTCCTTGTCCTCCTCCTTGTCTCCCTTTTTTTTTTTTTTTCGCTTCCTCCCTCCCCTCTTCATCACACACTCTGGCGTTTGTCCAGAAAAATCAGAAGAAAGAATATCCAATATCTTCGAGGGAAAAACGATGAGAGTGAGAATAGATGTTGGACGGGTGTGAGAGATAGGTGTGGAGGTGTGAGAGATGGGACGGGATGGGATAGGATGGAATAAACGGGTGAAGTGTGGGTAAGGGATGAGGTGATGTGAGTGGGACAGTGAAGTGCAGTGAAAAGGGATAGAAGAATTAGGTAAGGAAAAGGGTGTGGAAGTGTTTGGGATATGTGTGGGGGATATGTGTGAGGGATAGGTGAGGTGTGAGAAATGAGGTAGAATAGCTGAATAGGGTGAGAGTTGGGGATGAGTTAACGTGAGGGTGAAGGATATGGTGTTAGTATGAGATGTAGGATAGGGTGATGGCATGTATGGTGGAATCGAGAAGAAGTGTGAGGTAAAGAATAGGTAATCGAGGTGCTAGGAGAGGGATGGGATGGGAGAGTGGAAGGAGGGAACTGGGATGATGTAAGGAGAAATAATGGGGTACTGAAGTGACGGGGACAATGGGTGAGGTGAAGCTTAAGAGACAGAATAAGGAGGTGTGTGGAAGTGAATGAAATAGAGGGATGAGGTGAGAAAGGAATGTGGGAAGAATGGGCTGTGAGTATAATGGGATAGAGGGATATGGTGACGTGTATATGTGGGGGACAGGATGAGCTGGTGTGAGGTGTAGGGAGGAGATACATGGAGTGAGGGAGAAAGGAGTAAAGTGAGGAGGGTGTGATGAATGGGATGACGGGGTAAGGGAGTTAAGTTAGAGTGTTAGGGATAGCGTTAATGAGGTTTAAGGTGAAGGGATGGGTATGATGGATGGAATGAAAATGTGAGGGAAAGTGAAGATGTGAGAGAAGGTTGAACTGGGTTGCATAGGTGAGGCATTAGGTGCGAGGAAGAGGGATAGAGGGAAGAAGTGGGTGTAGGTATGTCGTAAGGGATATGAATGTAAGTGACTGGATGTTGAATGATGTGTTGGGTAGGAGAATAAGATGCAGGAGTGAGATACAAATGGAAGAAATTCCTTTTGTTGTTAAGGGAAGTGTGGGATAAAGAGTACAACGTTAGGGATAGGTATGTGGAATATGTTTCCAAGATAACTAAAAGAGGTGAGCCGTAGGAGGAGGGGATGATGTGTGGGAATGAGGGATATGATGTGGATATAAGAGATGAGTGGTGTGGAGGAGATGATCTTGAGGGTGAGAAAGGATGTTAAGGACAGGAGCGTTGAGTGGAGTGTGAGAAAAAGTGAGACGGCATGTTCTGTGAAAATGAGGGGTAGCATGTAGACGTGGGAGATAAGTAATGCCGATGAGTGTTGTCGAAGGTTAGAGACAAGATGTTTGGGGATAGGAGAGTGGAGTGAAGTGTGAGGATAGGTGTGAAAGGAGATATGGGAAGAGCATGGTATGTGAGAGTGAAGGCTAAGATGTGGAAATGAGAGAGAGTGGTGTGGATGAGGAGAGGAGTGTGAGGATAAATATGTCAGAAATGTAGTGTGGGGTGTGAGGAGGAGGGTGAGACGTGGAATGTGGGCGCAAGGGAAACAGCTGAGGTGTGAGGCTGTGTGAAGTGTGTGGGTAAGAGACAAGATGACAGGGATAGGAGTGTGAAATGTAGTGTGAGGATAAGGATGAGAGGTGAAGTGAGGGAGGAAGGAATGGTTTGTAGGTACGAGAGATAGAGTGTTGAAGTGAAAGATGAAAGGTATGGATAAATGAAGTGTGAATAGTTGAAACAGGAAGCTAGGGATTAGTGTGTAGTGTGAGAACAAAGGTGAAACGGGGTGTGGGAGCAAGGTATGAGTATGAAAGTGTCAGGAGTGAGGATGAAATTATGTTAAATATAGGAATGTAGACCGTAGTGTGAGGATAGGGTTGAGAGGTGGTGTCTGGAGGCAAGGAAGGAGGGTGTGAGGAGGCACAGGGAGAGGCATTAGGGTAAGAGCTAGCATGTTAAAGGAAATGTTGAGATGTGAAATTTTGCAACACTCAAGGACAACTGATGGGCCTTAAGGAACGGACAATGACATCTATCCTCAGTCAGACACACAAGAGAAACGAGTGCAGAGCGTAATGTCAAGAAGATAATAAAAAGAAAAAATGGAGTGTAGTTGATGAATGGACTGGAGTTGAAAAGGAAAGATTTATCCTTCTTGATACTGTCTGCAAGGGGAGGTGAAGGCTGAGATGACACTGACGAAGCGGAAGTAAGAATGAAGACGGAGCTGGAAATTTAGGTGGCCACATTTCGTCGGGAGAAGTGAGGTCGTTACTGACAAGGTCGAAAAATGTCTGGAGGTGTTTTCGTCGAGACCAAACTTCACAAAATGTCCTTTAGTGCCATACAGTAAGATATACGATAAGAAAAGAAGTCCACGATACAGAAACTCCTCCAAGACTTGCGAATTGGATGTCTGGAGAAGTTATGTTTTAAAAAGGTCTTAATGTTTGCTCTTCTTGTCGAGGTCTGCCCTTATAGTATGTGGCTTAGAAGCGTATATTAATAAGAAGAAATTTCCTCTCTCTTCCAAGACTTATAAACTGGATGTCTGAAGAAGTACAGCTGTCTTTTTAAAATGTCTTAATGTTTGCAAGTCTATTTATTCCAGCTTAGTACAGGCGATTTTATTTAGCAAACAGAAATTCATCACAGTCAGAGAATTAAACGCAGGTGCCCAACGTACGCTCCTGCTAAAATAACGTGATTGATACCTCCAGCCGCTTCTTGCATGCTCGAACATATGTGTGTAAGACACGTGGCGGATAAGGAAGAATTATACCCACCATCATCATCATCATCATACCGGCCTCTTTTTCCTCACTTAGGAAGGAAGTGATGTTGGCTCCAGAAAGCAATCTTTGAGAAGAGCTCCAGAGAGATAGAAATAGAGAGAGAGAAAGAGAGAGAGAGTCGGTAAGGGGAAATGTGAGCGAGAGGGGTAATGTGTTTAAGAAATGAGTGCTTACAGGGTCAAGACAGCTAACAGGAGTAAGAAGTGCTAGTGGGGGAGGAAATGTAAGTAAGAAGTGTGAGGAGTGAGAAGAGGGTGAGGAAAAGAATGTAAAAGAGAGAGAGAGAGAGAGAGAGAGAGAGAGATGAGTAAGGAAAGGAGAGAGGGAAAAGGAAAGATTGCCAGCATGATATCTCTCTTTACGATTCCAGTTTCTCATATTTTTCCTGGTTGTCCGAATTATTGAAGCGGCCCCCCTCGAAATACACCACATCACCGAAAATCCGGGGCTGGAGACGGGAAAAGATTATATTTCCTTTTCCAACATGATGTCAACCACTAATATTTTCGAGGCACAAGTATGTTTGAAAATCGTGCATAACCCCTGCTGCCCAAAGACGTATTTTTATGTAGATCTTGCTACCAAAGTTTTTATTCCTTCCTGACAAACGTTTTTACTCATTTTAAGACACAGTTTCTCAGTCAAGGGATTCGATACAGCCTTCATTATTTTGTAGTTTTATTTATTTTTCTGTTGGGGGTTTCTGCTGAACTGAATGATTTTCCCTGGATATATGGGAGCAAAAACAATATACAAGTACATCATGGAACTAAAGTGGTTAATATATTCACCCTTATGATGTATTTATCACTGTATTCTTGCTACTGCCATGCAAATTTACCCAAGATAGGATCGAGCCCTTGTAGTGAGTAAATTAGTCAGGGATAGCCTAAATGTTACTTCTCAAGTCCATAAACTGTCATTGAGGCTGAATAAAATTGTCTGGAAAAAGACTGACTGAAATGAAAAGAAAAATCGTCTGTTAATGGTGGGAGCAACTCATGTATTGTATTGGATGTAACATCAATTGATGTTATTTAAAGGAGAGTGAGTCTTTGGTGCCCGAGTTTTCTTAAATTTCACACACATATCTTCATACCAGTAAGAAGGTCGTTTTCCAGCGTAACAAGCGAGTGAGAGCACCTTTCTATTTTAGAGCGGGAACACTTTTTAGTATAGAGCGAGAACACCTTTTTAATATTCAGTGTTAGGGTGCGATAAAGGTTTTGTGAATAATGAGGAAAAATAAGTGACTCACCTAGCATCTAGAGGAAAAAAAATCACTTCTTTAGCTTTATTATTTAAAAAAGTTATTAGCCTCTGAAAAGCACGATAATCAGCTCGGGCCGGGCCACTCTTTGTAATTTTCCACTCATGGACCGACATTAAACTTCGCTCACTCGCTCATAATAGTACCCGTTCTTATCTTTTTTAGGCGTTTTATCATGTTTTATGCTTCAACTATATTCTAAGTATTTCATAAAGATTTTCAAATATTTTTCCGGCATGATGTCTATAACACCGAGCATCTGTTCATTTTTTTTTTCTCAAACAGAATTTCATACAATACTTTACCTGGTTTTAATATTTTTCCTGACATAATGGCACTTTACAGTAGCCGTGTGTAAAAATTTCCAGGGATACTTGTATATACAGTATTAGTCTCCCGTTCTCTCCCTTTTATTTTGCTTTTTTTTTCAGCATAATTTCGTATACTCTCCATTTTTGGTATTGAAAAATAAATATTTAATATCATTTCTACATACTAGGGTTGATCAACATTTCTTATATGTATCTATCAACCTGTCTGTCTATCTTTCTGCCTATCTATCCATCAAACTCCCTCTCTAGTATTGCCTCACTGAAAGCGTAGATGCCCGTGGCTAGGCTTATCACTCACGACAAGTATGTTGACATGAATAGTGTCTCGCTCCTGAGTGGCATTATGATAGCAGGAAGCCTCAACCACCTCCTGTATAAAAGTTCTTACGGGCTACATCCAGCTGACGCGCCTTAACCCACTAGACCACCAGACATTCATTGGTTATATGGTTACCACACAACGTAATATATATATTTCTTGGCTGTTACTTGAAAGCCATCTGAAAGTAACTCTAAATCAAGTGAGTGAATGATGGGCTCCCCCTGCAACAACTTAACTTTATTTCTTTCTATAACTTTCAGAATAATTACTCTTTATTATTATTATTATTATTATTATTATTATTATTATTATTATTATATTATTGTTATTACTGTTATTATTATTACTATATCGGCACCACCACCTTGGGGTTTTATCTCTCCTTCTCCTTTTGGGGCAAGATACAAGTAAACATGTGTGTGTGGATGAGTAAATTGGGAGTGTGTCGTCCTGTCTCGGCTACTCTCCTTTTAGGGGAAGCAGCCTAGGTATATAGATAGAAGAAACGACATCCAGTAATCCGTGTAGTATGGTGACGTCTTAATTCTTCTCGCAATGATACGATTTTATTCAGCTTGGAAGGAATTTATTTTTGGAACTGGAGGAGTCAGATACAGCCCTAAGTACCCCCTTCGCTACTAGATGTCTGTCCTAAGGTGAATATAATCGTCTGAGGAAGCAAGAGTACGATTAAAATTAATATACGTCACTGGACTGAAAAGCTAAGACAGATCCTAAGTAATGAAAGGATAAAACATTGTCTATTTATCCCTTGTACCGTAAAACGTTCTTTTTCCTCACATTTCTCCTATGACCGAACTATTTTCTTAAACCCCCCTTTTCCAGTGAAGTGTTTTTTTCATCTTATTCTTGGGACAACCAGATGAATTTGATCATCTTAGATTAGAGTTTTCGTACTGCAAGGGTTAGATGCAGTATTGTTAAACCTCTTCAGTACGAGGTGCCCTTCTTAAAAAATACCCCTGGGTGCAACAAGAATAAACTACTTAATGTCACTCGGATAAAAGAAGTTAAAGCTGGGCGGGATCTCTGGCCGTGAAAAGAAGGTCTACATACACAACCATCAGTGCATTAATAAGTAAATAGATTAATTAATAAATAAATTGCACATAGACTGAATAAATAATCAGCAATAGTCAAGAATAAAATGCAAGTGACGTTCTCATATTGATGTGCTTAACTACTCGATTGGAAAGATGTTACATTAAGGCCTCTTTATTTGTCAACACCAGATGAATTTTTTCTTCCAAAGAGCATCTTCCAAGATTGATAAGGTTAATTCTTTTAGCCTGTAAACGCTATTTTGCTGTACTTTTTCCCCGGCAGATCTGATTCAAGTCAAGGTAACGCACTATAGTTGGATGGATCTTACCTCTCCTGTCCTTGAAGGATCTCTTAAGCTTAATAAAATCTTGTGGTAGCAATTATAAATTAATGAATAATAATATACATCTTATACAAGTTTAATACACCTGTCTAATGGAAGCAAGGAGTTTGAACTAAGAAGTGTTTGTGGTGAAGGGATGAAGAGGTGATTGCCTTCATTATTTAAGGGATCAAGCCAAGAGGACGGACTGAAAGGCGTTTGTTCACTACCTTCAGTCCACTACTTCAGACAAGTTTTATTGTCTTGTCCATTACATTCAGACCAACTTAAGGTCTACTGTATTGTCCACTAACTTTAGAGTTTAGACGATCTTAAGGACTCGTCCAATACATCAAGGCGATTTTAAGGTCTTTTGCCCACTACCTTCAGAGGATTTTAAGGTCTTGTCCACTAATTTTAGACGAATTTAATGTCTTGTCCACTAACTTCAGACGATTTTAAGGTCTTCTGTCCATTAACTTCAGACGATTATAAGGTCTTTTGACACTAACTTCAGACTATTTTAATGTCTTCTGTCTACTAACTTCAAACCATATTAAGATCCTTTGACACTAACTATAGATGATTTTAAGGTCTTTTGTCCACTAACTTCAGACGATTTTAATTTTTTTTGCCTGCTAACTTCAGACGATTTCATGGCCTTTTTCCACTAAAGTCAGATGATTTTAAAGTCCTTTCCAAACTTTTTTTTAGACGATTTTTGGGTCTTTTGTCCACCAACTTCAGATGACTTAATTCAGTCCAAGTTAACCCACTTCATTAAAAGGTTACATTAAGTATCTATTATCCCTGTCAACAGCACCGATCATAAATTTTATTCTTCCAAAAGAAAGACTCGTACTTTCAGCGTAGGAATTATCTCTCCCTTCAAAACGGTGAAGGCTAACAGATAAGCTGGCATTACATTCTATCAACCTCACTCTCATTCTTAAACCCTCACTTTACACATATTGTCAAACATTCACCTAATATTCACATTTCTAAACTCTCAACACACATTCTCAGACAAAGTCTTACTTAACACACATTCTCAGACAAAGTCTTACTTAACACACATTCTCAGACAAAGTCTTAACACATTCTCAGACAAACGCTCACTTAACACACATTCTCAGACAAACGCTCACTTAACACACATTCTCAGACAAACGCTCACTTAACACACATTCTCAGACAAACGCTTACTTAACACACATTCTCAGACAAACTTTCATTTAACACACATTCTCAGACAAGCGCTCACTTATCACTCCTATTCTCAAACGACGTAACACCGACATTCCCAAGCACCCCAACACTCACATTCTCAAGCGGTAACATATCAGTCACATTCTCATATATTTGCTTAGCATTATTCGCTTACACTCTTAATCACACACTTACCAGCCTCCTTAAAAACTTTTCTTCTCACCCACACTTAGTCACATTCAAATTCTTAAGTTCTCTCATATACTCTCGTTCGCACTCTCACGCGCTCTTACACACACTCTCACTTTCTCCAACACACACACTAAATCACATTCACGCTCTCAGTCTCACACGCGCACTCTCAAACTCACGCTTACACTTATATAAACCCACTCACAGTCACATTTTTAAACACACTTAAACTCACTCACAGACACACATTTGCACTCAGTCTCAAACGTACATTCATTCCTATATATTTTCCATTCACACTCACGTTTTCAGTATCGGACGCACACTTCACTCTCACTTAGTCTTCAGACTCAGGTGCACAAACTCACATTCACTCATATTCACATTCAGTCACTTCAGTCACACTAATACTCATAATTTCACTGATACACACACACACACACACACACACACACACACACACACACACACACACACACACACACACATTCTTTCACACTGGCACCCACACTCATACTCAAACTTATCATCACACACACACACACACACACACACACACACACAGCCAGGAACGCTTATATGTAAATCATTTATAGTCCAGAATAGCCGTACTCATAATATAGTCACAGCTCTCTCTCTCTCTCTCTCTCTCTCTCTCTCTCTCTCTCTCTCTCTCTTGCATTAACAAGTTTCTTCTCATTCTGAGTTTTTGCCTCGCCGGGACGGAGTCTGCGAGGTAATGTTTTTGGTCGAGTTTATTTGTTTCTTTGTGTGTTGGCGACATAACGGAAAAACGACTGAATTAAATTACATGAAATTTTCAGGATATGTGGGTACTGGTCCCAACATAAAGTGTCTAAATTTTGGAGGTAATCGAGTGAACTTGAAAGGTCAAAATCACGGTCACGGATTTTCAGGGGCTAATACTTGAAAACGGTTGAAGATAGAGATAGTTACTATTATGAACATGCAGAAAGTTGTAATATTGGTTTTCATTTGGCACCAATATCTTTAACCTTATATGATCTTGCAAGGTCAGACTCAAGATTACAGATATTCAGGGGGCTATAACTCGATAGTGGTTGAAGATAGAGAGATATTTACTATTATCAACATACAGGAAATCCCATATGGGTTTTTAATTAGTACCTTGACTTTTGACCGTAAGTGACCGTGAAAGGTCAACCTCAAGGTCACGGATAATCAAGGGGCTATAACTCGAAACTCGAAGATAGAGATATTTACTAAGATATAGGAAGTCTCATATGGGTTTTCATTTCTCTGCATGACCTCTGACCTTGAGTGACCTTGAAAGGTCAAACGCCATTACCTTAGACTTTAGCTGTGTACCGTACTGACACTAAATGGCAGAAACGAGGCAGTATTTAACAGCAATAACAAAACTGTTGTCGGGCGAGGTTTGTTACGCCTGGCACCAGTTGTTAGTAGTTTGCTTGATTTCAAGATATTTATTTTTTTTTCAAGTTTCGCATTAATACTGATTCAGATGTATTTCAGCTTTCATTTTGTTTACATATCTGTCATTTCTGCTGGTGATATAATTCTTGAAAATGTCCTTGGTTTTCATATTTTCATATTTTAACATCTCATTTGATTTCAACAAGTTTGTATTTATCTTCTTTCTTAAATCTTATTATTTCAGCATTTCCAAAGTTTTTTATTAACATTTTTTTTTTGGGGGGGGGCTGAAAAATTCAAAATCTCTATCATTTTCACATGACAAATTCGATTTTTAAAACATCATTTGATTTCTACACATTTGATACCTTCCTTCTGATTTATAAACATCATATTTCTCCTTATTTCAACAGTTTGTAAAAAGAAAGGCAGTTTATTTCATCATCTCCCATTTATTTTACAATCATTTAATAAAATTCTTCTCATTTCAACAATACTCATATATATCTTCTAATGCAGACACTTCTCATTATTCATAATTTCAGCATTTCTCTATAGTTAAAGTTTATAAGATTTATCTTGCACTCAGTATTTTGAACTTTTTTGCTAAATTCATTTTTACAGATCTCTTGGTTTAAAAAATCTTGCTTCTCTTATATATATGAAAACTTTTCACGTTTTTCTTTAGCTTCAGAATGTTTGTACCATTTAAAAATACAATAATTTGTTATAAAATACAACGAATCAAATTGTACCCTCTCACATTCTACTGATTCCAACTTTCCGGATGTTCCTTTGATTTCACCTTCCATCATGGCCTAATTTGTTTTATGTGTTGAATTTAACATTATCACGGGTCTTTTAGTCTAGATATTTTGACTCGCCATTGATATCAACATTTTCCTTACGACATTATGTTAATAGATTTTGGGGTGGGAAGGGAGGCTGACAATCAGCTTTTTCGTGATGGCTGTTTCCTTATCAGTTAAACTGGTAGAAGATTAATTATCCCGAACATTGCGAGGAATCTCTCCTAAACCAAATATAACCCTCGGGTGGTAAGAACAATGAAACAAATACATAATCGTACTGGAAGGTCATAGAGATGGGTCCGAACTCCGCCACTAGGACTTGTCTCTCCTAAGCTGATGACTCCGCCCTGATAATATTATCCCCTTCATTTTGGTGACGTATTTCACATTTTGTTCCTTTTACACTCAAACAAGTATTATTCGGCTTTGGGCGGAATTTTCGAACTGGAGGGATTAGCTTTAGCATTGATTGGCCCCTTGGGAGAGAGAGAGAGAGAGAGAGAGAGAGAGAGAGAATACGTTACTGAACTGAACAAAACAAGGAGTCTGTTTCTCATCTCTTCACCTGGGTTAGCTTTCCTAAAATAAATAAGTTTGTCTGACGGACGGAAAAGTAAGAAAAAAAATAAGCACCAGGAGCCTAAAAATGTTAACAGAAATTGTATTTAACCTGCTGACAAGAACGATCCCTCTAACCTAGAAAAAAAATTGCCTCTCAAACAAGACTAAAATTTTCTTAATGTTGATAAGGAATTAAACACTCCTTGGCAAAGGTTCAAAAGGACTGCTTAAAAATTTTCATCGATTAGAGAATAAAATAAAGATCAGTCATTAAAAGGAACGCTGATACTGAGCATACAAATTCCAACTTACGAACTTAGTTATTCATAAAATCATTCGGCCACTTCACGAGAATAACGTCTGCTGCATTCTTTTCTTTGCAACCTTTAGACGATATTATACAACAGTAAAGAGTTAATGGACACTTTAAATGTATATATCCCTCCGATACTTAAAACTGTGTGGATATATCGAGAATAATAGGTGACGATAATTTAATGTGAAGTGAACTATTTAATCCCCCTGGTACGAACCGACCCTTCTATAGTTCTTAAGATCGTCTGGAGGGAGCAAGAATGAAAGAAAATTTATAAAACAAGAAGGAAAGAAAAGTTACTATACGTCTTCGAACCGAGAGGCATTAAAACCATAAAGTGAAGAATGGCCTGGAAATGGGAAGTCTTTTTCGGGGTCAGGGCCAAGTCGTAAAAAATAAGTTTGCTAATTTTGCTCACTAAGAGACGGCTTGCACGATTCAGCAGTCCTGGCCCTCCCTGCACTGTTTGGCTTCGCTCCCTTCCCTTTGTTTTTGTCGATTTTGATGCTTGAGAACGAATTTCTTTTGCGTAGAAGAAGGGGCCTAATAATTGTTTCTGGTTGTGCGATCGCCGTGTTCCCGTTCCTGTCTATTTATCCATCTGTTCAGATGCTTTAGATCCGTTCTCTTGACCATACCTAAGTCAGGTTTGAGTATGAAGGTTATGCTTTACAGGTCAAGGTCAGTGGAGTGAAGAGAAACCTTCCTCAAGCGAACGATTGTCCCACCTTTCAGAGGCTTTCTGGTTGTAAAGTTGCGATTATCGTTTTTCCTCTGGACAGTTATAATACCTGTAGCATATTGCTGCCGGACTGATAATATCTAAATGAGGTATGTGAAGCGCATCAATAAGGAATGATAATAAAATTTATGCAGATGGTTATACTGTTGAGGTGGAGCCAGGATTCCCACGGCTTGAATAATAATGTGTGAATGGCTGTTTGGCCCTGTTCAATGGGCATACTATTGACAATTTTCCCTCCTTCGTGCTGTCACTTTCCTTGTTTTCAGGACCCTGCTTCACCCAATGCTAAGGTGGGGAATAGATGATGATGATGATGATGAAGACTGAATGAGAAGATTCCAGTGTTACCGCCGCTTAAGTCGCATTCTCCCATTGACACACTCATGTTTTTTATAGTTACATTTTGCTGTTTCCAGATCTAGAACCCTGTACATGTATTTTCTTCATTACACACACACACACACACACACACACACACACACACACACACACACACACACACACACACACACACACACACACACACACACACACACACACACACACACACACACACACACACACACACACACACACACACACACACACACACACACACACACACACACACACACACACACACATTTCCCCCTTCACACACTCGTATTTTCCCCTTTCTATCTTGCCTTCCTTCTTGCCTGCCTTCCCTCCTCTCTCCCTGGGCTCTTTGCCAGTGTTCCTATAGCCCTTCAGAGGGTAATAATTTTTCCCCTCTTCCTAGCTATATCCTGAAACTTGGCCAGCTCCATCCGTTTCCCTTGCTTCCACTTTCCGTCCGCCATTATTATCACCTTCCCCTCACTTCCCCTCTCTGCTATGACTTTCTCCTGTCCCCTTCTGTCTGTGTCTTTACTCTCCACATATTTCCACTTCCCTACTTTTCCTTTATATATATTTTTTTCTTATTATTTTATTCCTACATATTTTTTAATACTTTAGGTCATTTTCACTACACTGTCACTTTTTGATATTCTTTTCTCTCGTCTCTGTGTAACCTATACTGTTGTCTGTCTTTTTTTTTTTTTTTTTTTTTTAACCTGTCGCTCACTCTCCCTGACTTCATTTTTTTATTCCTTTCTCTTCTCCCGTTTCTGCCTTTACTGTTTCCTCTCGATTTTTTTTTGGACAGATCTGCCTGACCTCCGTTTCAACATTCATTTTTTCTTTCTCAGGGATTCTTATTTGTTTTATAGACTCTGAACGTAATATAATCTTTTATTTCTTTTTTTTTTGTCATCTCACTTCCATAACAAATATTCTGTCTCTTTACAGCCAGTCCAAACTCCCTTGCTATGGACTAACATCTTTTGTTCCTTTGATTTCCTCATATCTTAGTTACAGGAAAAAAAGAGTAAAAGTAGATGATGTATATTCCAGTTTCCACTCAGTTTACGCCGGCGTGCCGCAGTGATCAGTTCTGGAGCCAACCCTATTCCTGGTTCATTTTAATGATCTCTTATCTGTCACCCACAATCCCATATACTCATATGCAGATGACTCACTACATAGTTTATTCACCCTCAGACACCCATTTACAAAGTCTAATATCTCTACCTCTCAACTCAGTACAGCCGTTTCCATAAATCAAGACCTATCTACGATCAGTGAATGGGGACAAAACAACATTGTCTCATTTAATGAGACAATTTACTAATAGACAGATATCGCCAGATATAGCACCTTCAGTGCTACTAATATTCCCATCTCCAAAAGTATTGAAATTCTCGGCGTCTCACTGAACAATGCCCTCAGTTGGACCTCTCATGTTATATCACTTGCTAAAACCGCCTCAAAGAAACTTGGATTATTGTACAGAGTCCGTAACTTCTTCACTGAGGAGCAGCTAGCTATAATTTATATAAGAGTCATGTGAGATCTCAGTTTGAATGTTGCTCACCCTTGTGGAATGGATGTGGAGAGGTTGCATTAAAACTAACTAGACAAAATTCAGAACAAAACTGTTAAAATTATTAACAACCCTGCCATTACAAATAAACTACCTCCCCTACAAGTAAGAAGGAATATTGCCTCCCTTGCATTATTTTAGATATTTTTATGGCAAATGCTTAGACGAAGTTGCGTCCATGGTGCCACCTCTCCATGCCTTCCCTTGTGCTACAGGGGCATCTGGTAGCGCTCATGACTGGAATGTCAGTCAGCCATATTGCAGAACTTCTGTCTATCAGAATTCTTTCATTCCCCGAACTGCATCTCTCTGGAACTCGCTTCCCCAGAGTTGTTTCCCTCCAAACTTCAACCTATAGCTGTTCAAGTCTAACTGTTACAGATATTTTATGAACAGAGGACACCAGTAATCTTGTGTATGGATTATTTTTGTTTTTATTCATTTGTTTTCCTTCCTCTGTTCTGTTATCAAATTAAAAAAATCTCAGAGGGGGCGGTCACATGCGAGCTACCTTCTCGTCATTCTGTCCTGCGCAGTTCTTCTCTCTAACTCACATACGCTTTAATCACCACACTCCTCCATCTCATCTTTGGTCTACTTTTTTCCACTCCTCTCCTCCATGGCGATTTTTTTTTTTTTTTTTTTCATTTCTATCATGAGACATCTTGCTGCTCAGAAAAGTCATGTCATAATAAGGGAATTAAATTTTTTTCTCCTTTATTCTTCATATTATTAGTTCACGCACCTTCGCTCTCCTTTGTTTTACCCAATTCTGTATTTTTACTCAAACTTTTATGTTGTAAATGCACCAGATATACAAGAAAAGCTAGTTCTCCTTCACTTTCCCCTACCCCTCTCCCTCCTAATCCTCCTCCTCCTCCTTCTTCAAGGAAAAATCTTTCAATTAACCCACCATCAAGCCCACTGTGGCAGGCTCACTACGCCCATTTTCTCAGACTGTCTTATGCCCATCTTGCTCGACCATCATCCCCTCCCATCGCTGTCCTCCCAGTCCAACCATTCTCTAGACTAGAGCTTTGAACTTCTGAGAGAAATCTGTTCTCCCCACCATTCTGCGTCCCATACAATACCTATCTTTACTGGTTGTGGTCTTCCTCTTTTACCCCACCACGCACTAGCATTTTTGTCCATCCCAGCCATCCCACCCAGTCCTTAGTGCTTACTCCATCCAATGATTTGCACTTTATCAAATTGCCTTCAGCATTTACCATTATACGAGTAGATATAATGTGGCTCCCTTAGCATACCACACAACCCACCATCATTCCAGCCAATCCTGCCCACTCACACCCTCCTATATCGCTCTCTCTCTCTCTCTCTCTCTCTCTCTCTCTCTCTCTCTCTCTCTCTCTCTCTCTCTCTCTCTCTCTCTCTCTCTCTCTCTCTCTCTCTCTCTCTCTCTCTCTCTCTCTCTCTCTCTCTCTCTCTCTCATTTAGTGAATTTCATAACTCGGGGTGTCTCAACTACTAGTCGACCCATAATGCTTGTATTCTTGCAGTGGAAGTCCCCATCATGCACTACCACCCATCAACATCCCAGACTTTATCTTCCAATGCTATAATGTTTACATTTCTAATCAGACGACACTCTTTTTTTCATCTCATCAAAGTGAAATACATTTTCGATCTGAATGGGATAGGTAGAGCCTCCAATGACTCATTCAATGCTGGAGACCATTCTAAAATTGAAGAAACTTAACTTGTACCATGAAGAACACAAACACGAAGGGGTGCCCAGAAAGTACAACGTCTGACCCTACATACGGTGAAAGCACATGATATTTGTCCTGTGACCTTAACCTTGGACCGATTGTTCTCAAAATCAAATACTTCATCATTCCACAATCCTCAACCCTTCCATTCAGCTTGTCCAAACCAGAGGGGAACTGTTTGAATTGACCTTGCCCTGTGACTTTGACCTTTAACATATTGTTCTTAAAATCAAATTCTTTCATCTTTGGTTGACTGCCGGTACCCCTACATTCAGTTGATCCAGCTCAAATCACACCTCTTCCAGCACTGTGGTCGAACATTTGACCTTTCCCTATGGCCCTTACCCTGATCCCTTCCACAAAGTTTGTTTCAGTCGGATCAAAACTATGTAATTTAACTCGGCCAGATGGTTCTGACCTTTCACATCATCTTAAAAACAAGAAATGAATTCCGTGGCTAACTCTCAACCCTCCCACCAAGGTTGGTTTAAGTTAGATAAACACGTTCATTATTTTTCAAGAAGTAGGCTCAGATGGATACAGTTTTGACCTAATCTTATTATCTTGACCTTTGAGAGAGTGTTCTTATAATTGAATCCTTTCATCTTTGCCTTACCCCCAATCCTTCCGCTACGTTTAGTCTAACTCAGATCAAAACTATTCAAGTTATTCATGTTGCTATATTTTTTGCTCTCTCCCTGCGACATTGGCCTTTCCACAGATATTTCTCTAAATCACACACACACACACACACACACACACACACACACACACACACACACACACACAAACTGTTAAAGTAGATATTCCATTAGGGCCTACTGTTTCGAAAATATTTGTTCAGTCCCTGGTTTAGCTTCAACTATCCTACAAAATTTGGTCCATAACATATCAAAACTGTTTTAGTTATACTGGTCACACACAGAAGCACATGGGACGAACTTTGACCTTGCCGTGTGACCTTGACTTTCATCTGATTGATTTTAAAACAGAATTCCTGTGCTCCTAACGTGCCCTCAACCATGCCACCAAAGTTGCAAAAATCGAATAAGAGCTGTACTGACCTTGCCATGTGATCCTGAACGTTGATCATCTATTTTCAAGAAAAGCAATAGACCACGTCTTCTACAAAATCTGGTGAAGAATAGAATCACGAATATTTAAATTATTTTGCTCATTTCAGACATACATAAACGCACAGACAGACGCTCACATTCCGAGCAAAATATTACACCCTTTAGGTTATCGCCAGTGTGTGTGTAGCAGTAACTAAAAGAGCTTCATCGTACTGAAGAGGTTAATGTGAAATTAATACTCACAGCTATATACTAGACTGATACTATGATCGTATATTACACTGATGGGAGAGACTGCAGAGTAAAATCGACATTATACACATACGCAATTCAACTCTGTTGCAACTCTCCAAGGACATACCCCCACCTCCCTGCACACCTAACCAAGCGCATAACGGCCCTCACCCCCCCCCCTTAACTTAAAAATTTCAGTAGTTTATCCATGGTAATAATGAAGTTATGAGCAGATTTGATGCAATTATCTATATCTATAGCCCGACGCCCTAATCCCGCAAAGGGTGGCCGCAGACAAAACGCCTCCAAGTCACTCTGTCACCCACCATTTGACTACCCTCCCCCCAACTCATCCCCCCCTCCCTCATATACCTCTCAACTCCATCCCTCCACCTCATCCTCGGTCTACCCCTCCCTCTCCCTCCCTCCACCTCCCCTACATACACCCTCTTAGTCAGTCTTTCATTCTCCATTCTCTCCACATGTCCAAACCACCTCAGTGTATTTCTCCTAATCTTCTCAACCACATCCACATCTTCCCCACAACGTTCCTTCACTTCTTCATTCGTCAACCTGTCCCTCCACGTCACTCCACATGCTCCTCTCAAGTATCTCATTTCCACTGCTCTCACTCTTGACTTGTTCCCCTCTTGCAAGGTCCACGCCTCGCTTCCATACGTCATGGTAGGGATCACAATACCATCATGCAGTGACTTCTTAACTTCCATACTCACCTCCCTATTTCTCATCACTGCTTTCAGTGTACCAACAACCTTCCTTCCCTGCTGTACCCTCTCACGTACTTCATCCCCCAAAGTTCCATCCTTACTCATCACACTACCCAAGTACTTGAATGCACTCACATTCTCCATATCCTCACCATCCAACATCACTGCATACTCTGTGACTTCATTCCTCTCAAACACCATAACTTTACTTTTGTTTACATTAACTTTCAGCTTCCTCCTCCTACACACTGTCCCAAATTCATTCACCAAACCTTGCAACTCCCATTCATCTTCACTCAACAATACTGTATCATCAGCAAACAGCAACACCGGAAGCTTCCAAATCTCACCCTCATTCATTAGGGCCAGCCCCACATCCACTGCCCTACCTTTCACCTCCTTTACAACCCCATCCATATATATATTAAACAGCCATGGAGACATCACACACCCCTGTTTCAGTTCCACATTGAGATCAAAGAACTCACTTGGCTCACCATCCACTCGCACCGTAGCCCTAGCTCCCTCGTACATACTCTTCACAGCACTCAACAATTTCCCCTCCACTCCATATATTCTTAATACCTTCCACATACCTTGCCTATCTATTCTGTCATAAGCTTTCTCCAAGTCCATGAAGGCAGCATACACTTTCCTTCCCTTCTCTAGATGCTTCTCCACTAAACATCTCAGAACAAATATCTGATCTACACACCCTTTTCCCTTCCTAAATCCCCCTTGTTCTTCTCCAACTAGCTCCTCTGTCATATGCCTAACCCTATCAATGAGTATTCTACCATATATTTTACCAGTCACACTAAGAAGGCAAATACCCCTATGGTTACCACATACTTTTCTTTCCCCTTTTCCTTTGTACAGAGGAACAATTATACCTGATTTCCAGTCCTCTGGAACCCTTCTCTCTTCCCAAGCCAATCTACACAACTTCCATATCCACTCCACAACAATCTCACCCCCATACCTAAGCATTTCACCACACACTCCATCAATTCCTGGGGCATTTCCCAGCTTAATCTTCTTCATCGCTTCCACTACTTCCGCCCTACTGATCTCTTCCTCCCTCCTCTCATCTCTTCTTCTCCCAGCCATTCCCCAACCACTTATACTCACACTGCTCTCACTCTCTACATTCAACAAATCCTCAAAGTGCTCCTTCCATCTCCTTAATTTCTCTCTCTTCTCCACCAACAATCTATTATTCCTATCTTTCACTCCCCTACTATTTCCCCTTTCACACTGCCTTACTTTCTTTACCTCCTTCCAAAACAATTTCTTACTCTCCCTCCATTTCACACTCAGATTCCTCCCAAACTCTTCATCCACTTTCTTCTTACTCTCCTTCACCAGTCTCTTAACCTCCCTTCTCCTGCTCACATATACCTCTCTCTCATCTTCTCCCCTACCTCTACTCGCCAACCATTCACCATATGCCTTCTTCTTTTGTTCCACAGCTCGTTTCACCTCATCATTCCACCATGCTGTCCCTTGCACACCCTTGCATCTCCTCCTCACTCCACAAACCGCTTCACACGCTGCGCCTATCTCTTCCGTGAATATCTTACATACGTCTTCCACCCCTTCCATCTGCTCTAGCTCATACCTTCCCAATCTTTCTTCCACTATGCTCTTATACTTTGTCATTTTCTCACTGTCTTGCAATTTCTCCACTCTTCTCACAGGAGCTATTTCCTCCTGTCTTCCCCTTCGTCTCCTCAACCACTTTCTTTGCATCTCTACCTTGGCCATCACTAAGTGATGGTCCGAGACTCCATCCCCCACCCTCTCCACACTCTTGCATCCAACACTTGTCTTCTCATTCGCTCATCCACGCACACGTAGTCTATCATTGCCTTTCGTTCAACAAGTTCACCATCCATCCTCCTCATTACTCTCCATGTATACCGGTGGATCATCTTATGACGAAAATAGGTGTTGGCTATTGCAAACCCCTTACAAGCACAGATGTCCACCAAAGCACTACCATTCCCATCTACTTCAGCTGGCACACCCCACTGACCAACCACTCCATCCACTCGTACATTCCCAACTTTGCCATTCATGTCTCCAGTCAACAGCACTCTCTCGCTCCTCTCAAACTTGTCCATACATGCTTCTACTCTCGCCCAAAACTCATCTTTCACTCTTGCCACTGGATCCTCTGTTGGAGCATACACACATACAATCGCCCATGCTTGTATACCTACTTTCATCCTCACCCATACAATCCTTGCACCCACTGTTCCATACTCTCTTATATTCTCCTTCCACTTCTTGCTTATCATCAGACAAACTCCCTCTCTTGCCCTCTCATTCTCACTGACTTCTGCACATATACCTACACCATATTCCCATTCTCTCACCCTTTCACCCTACCATTTAGTTTCAGTCAATCCACATATATCCACTTTTGCATCCTCAAGCACCTGAACAATCTCTCTCTCTTTCACTTCATCATTCACTCCTCTCACATTCCATGTTCCCACCCTAAGAATGTCCTTTGTCCGTTCCTTAGTCGTCAACGTATGGTCCGTCCGGGTCCGAGGCGCTTTATTTGCTTTTTTAGTTAGTTCTTTTTACAGGTTGGGGCACTAACCCACCACCAACCCTTTTAGTCACCTCGTACGACAAGCAGGGATACTGGGGGAGTATTCTTGAAACCCCCCTACCCCCAGGGGGTGAAAGGCATGATGAAGGATTGAACTGGAGACACCTTTGTTAACATGTCAGGCCGCTCCACCTTACTGCACCTTGGATCCTGACTACTGTTTTTTTTTTTTTTTTTTTTTTTTTTGTATTCAGACACCCATTTTTATTATTACACAGTACGTACAGTCAAGAAACTTCATATATAATTAGATATTCATATAATCATTTATCATAGAAAATTTCTTCCTCCTAGGTGCAGTAGTTGCAAAGTTTTAATAGAAAAATGCGTTGGGCCCTTGAAATTCGTTGCACACGTAGCGTTGGAATGAGATTTTTTTTTTTTTTACTTTTCCATTGTTAAAAAAAAAAAGGTACTTAAGATACAGCATTCTACTTATGAAAAGGCACCAGTTCAAAATAAGACACAGAACTAAGTGAAATTTCATGACTCTATAGTGAATACTTTCTGAGTTCTGGCCCAGAAACGAAATCTCTACGGCACCTATTGTTGTTGATCCCAGTGATAACAATACCCGCCTCTATCTTCGACAGGTGAAGGGTAAGAACAGTAACAAGAAGGAGCATTCAGAGTGTGGAACAACCGCGCCCTAACAATGGCCTACAACCTAATATTTTACTTTGTCCGGTGGCTTTGACTTTTGGCCATCTGGTTTCAGTATGTACTATTGAGGCCAGGAGTTCTTAGCCACCCTCGTCCAGCCAACCCGTGTATGTGGCACCGTTGCATTCACGGGCACAGAAGTTGCCTTCGATGCATTTCTGCGAAAAATATCCTTTCAGCTTTGGGCTTGTACTAATGGATAGAGGAATAGTAATATTTACTTTGAAGGTTTGTCCCTGATAACACGATTATATCATACTGATTATTTAATAATTATTTCTCGTATAGAGCCAAGCAAGTGACTAATATGTATATTTAACTCCACTCCACGACTTCCTGTAGGTTTGAACCTGCGAACGCAGAGTGAACAAGTTCGAGGCATTCATTTGTTACCAGGAGAGAGAGAGAGAGAGAGAGAGAGAGAGAGAGAGAGAGAGAGAGAGAGAGAGAGAGAGAGAGAGAGAGAGACAGACAGACAGACAGACAGACAGACAGACAGAGAGTTGCGGGAGCCCATGAATTTTAGAGAAATGAGGTGCTCAACACAGTTAAATGGGGATTTTTCCTTTCGTTTCGGTTGGCTTTCTATGCCTAAATGACTAAATGAAGGTAAATTATGAAATATAATAACTGGATGACAAAGTGGTAATAGGGTCTGGCTAATGGTTGTTTGGTCCAAGGTGTGCAGTGGTAACCCTAATTCCAGGCAACGATCGCTGTTAAAAGTTGGATATTTTAAGTCCCATTTATTGTAAATATCTCCATGTATGTTTATAGTACGTGTATGCCTCTATGGACCTATTTTCACCCCATGAATATATTTATCAATGGACATTTTCACCACTCTGAGCACAATCCCCCATGGACCTATTTTCCTTAATGATTTATTTTTTCAAAGACGCCTACTTTTCTACGTAATCTATTTTCCCACGATCTAATTTTCCCCATTGATGTATTTTCTCCCCACGGACCAATTTCTCCGTCGACCTTGAATCTCTCCATGGATACAGGTTTCCTACATGGACGTATACCCATGGATGTATTTTTCACAATGAACCTATATTCCCTATAAACCTGTTATCCGACGTGGTTATATCACCCACTGATGCGTGCAGTTGAAACACAGACCTCTTAACCAACAGACGTATTGCTCGATGGACCTGTTGTAACCCACTGAATATATATACCTACTTCAGCATGATTCCATAATAATATCCCCTGTGCACCTATTTTCCCACCTCGGACATTAACTCAAATCACCTAATCCCAGTGGCCTGTTTTCCCACAATCCGTCCATCCACCTACACACCCACCCATCAACGCACATACCCACAACCTTACTCAATACAGTATGTCTCAAGAGTAGGACGACACAAACTCGTCTCTTGCCTTGTCCTACGGGTAGCCCCACCACCCACCTCATTTAAACAATGCACGAACCCCACTCCACCCCACGTAACCAGCCCAACAACCCTTTCCCTCCCTCTCGCCCACCCACTCCACCTAATCCGCCTGTGAAACAACCAGCCTACACTAACCAATCCACCCACCCAGTCACCAACCTACCAACCCGCATACCATGCACCACAAGTCAGATGACTAGCAATCCAACACACACACACACACACACACACACACAGAGGCGGAGTGTATTTCGTTACACGAAAGATGAGTCTCACCGCTTAACTCAGTCTGTCAGTAGAAAATAGTACCGGGTACTCTTTACAGGGAGTTTGTCAGGCCGTAGATAAGGGGCTTCATTCCGGCTACACACACATGATTTTATGCGATATGAGTAAATAAGGTGCTCGAGCTAAACAGGGAATTTTTCCTTTGCCTAATGACGAAGGAGTTTATTTATCCCAGGATAACGTCTCCTCGGACAAAATGAAAGATGGGTTTTATTCTGGGTAACGCCAGTTGACTTTGTCAAATAATTTGGCAGGCCGCGTAACTTCTGTTAAATGCCTTATGTTCGCATTTTTTTCTCTCTCTGGTGGTTGGCACCTGGAGATTTTTGGCAAACTCATGAGTATTTTTCTCATTAACTGGATATTTCTCTCTGGACAGAGAGGCAAATTACTTTCTTAAGCACAGCTTTTTGTTAAATCAACAGCATTTATCTCCTAATTCATTATTCCAACGAAAGCAATCCTAAAAAGAAAAAATATATATCACAAAGCAAGGCAAGTTCTTGTAACTGATGGAAGAAATATTCACACTGTGGCCTGTTTCCAATGGATCACACGAATCCAGGGTTTCTCATCCCTTGCATTTCCCTGCGCCAGTCTGCTTCCACCTCATTATTCCAAAATTCACAGGAGCCCACCATACACGCTCTCTCTCTCTCTCTCTCTCTCTCTCTGGGGGGCGCGATAGCACAGTGGTAGCGCGCTGAGCTTGTGATCGGGAGGTCGCTTGTTCGAGCCTCGCCCGGGGCTACCGTTGCCGGGAGGGGTAGCTCCCTCCTGTAACCCCAGCGGGGCTATATGGCCTTAGTTGCCTAGCTCGGGGAATTCATTTCTCCATTTTCTCTCTCTCTCTCTGGTAACAAATGAATGCTTCGGAGTGTAACCAAATATATATATTTGTCACATGCTTGGCTCTATACGAGAAACAAGTTATTAAATAATTAGTATGATGTATTCCTGTTATCAGAGTCAAACCTTCAACGTAAATATTACTATTGCTTTATCCATTATTACAAGCCCAAAGCTGAAGGGATATTTTTCGACAGAAATGCATCGAAGGCAACTTCTGTGCTCGTGAATGCGACGCTGCCACATACACGGGTTGGCCGGACGAGGTTGGCTAAGAACTCCTGGCCGCAATAGTACATTCAGTTATGCTTGACTTTCAACCCTTTCAACAAGTTTGACTCCAGTTGGATCAAAATTGCTTAAGCTGATCTTGCCCTTTGACCTATTGTAATCATAATCAAATGCTTTCATCTTTAGCTAACCCGAGTTCGTCCACTAAGTTTGGCCCAAGTAAAAAAAAACTTTTCAAGTTACAGGGTCGAATATTTGACCGTGCCTTGTGACCTTCATCTTTGCCAGAATGTTCTAAGATTTGAATTCCCTCATCCTTGGCTTTCCCTCAACCCTCCAGCAAGTAGGCTCACTAGGGGCAAACACCACAGAGCACACAGACTTACCCCCGACTCACCGCACGGAAACGTCCCCCAGGGCAAGCCACCATGCAAGGCTCTTTCCCTTTAGGTATCTCACGGCATGAAAGGTAGATCTGCTTCAGTCATGAGCTTTGTGACCTTACCCTTGCTCTCCACCATTCCAGGTTGATTCGTTCAGATATCACCTTGTAACCAGGATAAACCACAGATAACCTAGCCAAGCTTCCATGTAACTGGAGTTGGTCTTTAAGCATAATACAGGTAAATGGCCGGGTCAGTCTCATGGAATAATTGCTTGCATTAAGTACCCAGTAGTACCAGATGCCCCATGATAATTGAAACCGCTTAGTAACAAACAGTGAGTCATTTCAAAGTACTCTTTAGTGTCCATTCCGTATTCTCATCGGTTAAAGGAGCCCTCTCACACCTTTTGTTGAGCTATTTATTTTGTTTATTGCACCTTACCGTCGTCTTCTGTGTCATATAAATCCTTCTAATATCGCAATATTGTGCACAAACAACTTAAGAAACAATACTAACCAGTCATATCCAAAAACTGTGCTCTCGAAGCATATTCTTTATATTTTTTATCTGTTTCCCCTCCACTTTTTTTCTCTCCTCTTTCCTCTTTTCTCACTATTTTTTCATCTTTTTCTTTCTTTTTATAACGTCACGTGTCCCTTCTTACTGTTCTTTCTGTCTCCAAATTCGTGAAATGTTGGTTTTTTTCCTCTAGAAACAATTACCATAACACTTATGCTATATAAAATCCGCCGTTCATGGTGATGTTTAAAAGATAAGAACAACCTACAAGATACCACTAACGTGAAGTATGGAAAGTAAATCGCTAAGGAAAAGGTATTAGGGAACTTCCTTAACCGACGCGAATATGCATCTTCAGTTTTTGTAACGCCCTCCCATCTTAATAAAATCGTCTGGCGTTAGCTGCAATAGAAAACCAGTTGTCAAGACCACTGGAATGAACTGGACAGGTATTATACTATATTTATTTTTGCTTGACTTAAACTTGTCATCTCTCCGTCATGAATGCCGAGTTGTAGCAATAGATTAACACTAGAATTTGATGCTAGTCACGAAGAGGTGCCATGGAAAGGAGGTAGGTCCGTAGCACTGTCACTTGTCTGTCATTGAGCTACGTGAAATAAGCTTCAAAAAGACAAAAATCTTGCCCAAGTTAGTGTTAAAAGAGGCTCCTATGACTCACTTTCGTCCAATGTAAGGGATTAAGGTCCGTATTCTCGTCTGTTAAGAAAGCTCCCTAACACCTTTTCCTAAGCGATTTATTACACATTATTGTTCTTGCTTATGTCACAGAAAACCTTCCAATATCGCCATACTCCTCATAAACAGTGTGCCAAAGGATATTAACCACCCATATCGAAAAACAAGTCGGTTAGGAAAAGGTGCTAGGGAGCTTCTTTACAAGACGAGATTGCCAGTGTAGGTGACTCAGGCTCGTCTTCTCGTCGGTAAGAAAGCTCCCTAACACCTCTTCCTTTGTGATTTATGATGTCTGTTTAATATCATTTTGTACTTTTTATGCTGAGTATGACTTTATGAGAAGGATTTATACAAGACAGAAGAGGACAGTAAAGTGTAGTAAAATAAATCGCTTAGGAAAAAGCGTGAGGGAGCCTAACCGTCGAGAATACTGGTTCAAGGGTCTATACCTCACAGACAGCAATATAAAACTGTCTGCGGCCAGCTGGAAGAAAATAACAGCGTTTATTAGACCATGAAAGAGTTCATTCTTTCATCTTGCCAGCCTGAAATTAAAAAAAAAAAAATCTTCGCCCATCTTCTCGTATCTATCTATTTATCTGTCTATATTTATATTCACCTCTCCAACTTTCTTCAAGTCTCTTACCCTTTTTGCATTCTATTAGTTTGCTCACCTCTTCTAAATTTCCTTTTTTTTTTTTTTTTTAATATACGATATTTCTGCTTTGCTTAGTTAATACTTTCATCTTGCCAGCCTAGAAAAAGAAATCCATTGTCTGTTTTCTCGTACATATTTTCTTTCACGTCTCCAACTTTCTCCATTTATTGTCTCTTGCCTCTTCGTTTCCCATCACTTCTCTTCTAAATTTCCTTTCCTTAATTTAGTTCTTCTTTACTTCCTTATTTTCTCTCTCCTCCCGCCTTCTTTACTTTCCTTCATTATCCCTTCCTCTTCTTCCATCCTTCTTCTTAATTTCTCTTGTTTGTCAATTTCTGCTACGTTTCCTCTTCTTTCTCCTCCGGCCTTCTTTACTTTCCTTTATTTTTCCTTCATATCCTTTCTCTCTCACTTTTTTCTTCTTACTGCCTCATTTCTCTCAAAGTTTGTCGCTTGTCTCATAGTTTTCTCGTGTTCTATTACACAACTTTTTTTTTTTCTCATTCTCATTCTCCTATCTCCTCGAAGTTTCCCTCATCTCTCTGAGTTTTTTTCTCCTTCTCTTCCGGTCGTCTACCTCTTTATCTTCCTTCTTTATTCTGTTCTCCATGTCTGTTTCCTTGTCCCTCTCTCACCCGTTCATCAAATTCATTTCTGGCTTTCTCTGCCTTTTCTTTTCCTTGTGTGTCTCTTCTCCTTTCTTCCTCTTTTTTTTTTGCCTTTTTTTTCTCGCCTCTTTGTTCCTTTTCCTTCCTTTCTTCTGTCTCCGTCGCCTATCCTTGGACCCTGTCTGTCGCGTCACCCTTCTTGATTGATATCGGTGGTCTCTTTTCATTTTTTTTTTCTATCTCCCGTCTTTTTACCTCTCTCTCCTCTGCTTCCGTCATCTTCTCTCTCTTCTCCTCGTCCTTTTCTTCCCTTCCTTCTCTTAACCTCTTTATCCCTCTCCCCTCCTTATGCTTTTTCTCTACGTTCATCATCGTTTTCTCTCCTCCTTCCGCCTCCTCTACTGCTCCCTTCATATGTTTTTTTCACCTTTCTCACTCCTGATCTTTCTTTTCTCTCCTCGTTGCTCTTTTCTGTCCTTCCTTTCCACCCGCTCATAATTTCTAGCCATTCCTCGCCGTTTTTAGTGTCTCATTCCTTCCTTATCTTTTTTACGTCCTCTCTCTTTTCTAGCTTTAATTTGATCTTACATTTTTCTATCACTTTTCTCTTCCTAATCTTTGATTTTGACTTTTTGCATCACTTAACGCTTATTTCTTTTTTGCTGTTATTTTACTCCTTTTTCTTTTGTTCCTCTTTCTTTCTATTACGAGTACTTCTCTGTCTTTCCCTTCGTCGATTTTCCCACTTTCTTTTATCACCCCCAATCTATTTTTCCTCTCTGTCTCTCTCTCTCTCTCTCTCTTTTACATCCCCTCCTCTTTCATATACCTTCCCTTCATCTTCCTTATCATTCTCTCCCTGTTCTCCTGATCCCATTTTTATTCTTTTTTTTTTCCCATCCTTTCCACTCATGTTTTTTCCCTTGCTGTTTCGCATCTCATTTTTCCATCTTCTTAATGTATTTTCCCTTCAGTTTCTATCTGTCTATCTATCTATCTATTGCAAGACGCCTTAATCCCATACGGGCTGGCCACAAACAAATCGCCTCCATGTTGCCCTGTCCCCCTTCCATTTCACTGCCCTGCTCCCAGCTCACACACCCCTCTCTTATATGCCTCTCCACTCCATCCCTCCATCTCATCCTTGGCTTCCCCCTCCCTCCCTCCCCCTCCACCTCATTCACATACACTCTCCTCGTCAGTCTCTCACTCTCCATCTTCAGTTTCTGCTTTCTCATCTTTTCTTAGTCCTTATCCTTATCCTTTTCACTTCACCCTCCTCCTCCTTTTCTTTCCCTTCCCTCTCTCTTCACTTATCCTCTTCTCGTCCTCTCATCTTCTTTTATCCTCTTCATGTCTCTCCTCTCTACATCCTTTTTCTCTCCTCTTTCTTCTCCCAGCGCCCATCCTATTATCTGCTGTCCTCTTTCTTTACTCTTTTCTCAATATCTACTTTCTTTCGCCTTATTTTAAGTTTCCTGTTTTCTTTTTTCTTTTCTTTCTTTGTCTCCTCTCTGTCTCCGTCTCTTCAGTTAATTTTCCTATTTCTCTTTCTTTCCTTTTCTTCCTCCTCTCGTCATCTCTTTTTCCTCCCTCGTATGTCGCTTCCTCTCCACCTCATTTACTCTTCCACCTCACTCCATCCTAAACTCACTATCTGTCTTTCCCGTACTCAGTTCCTCTTCTTTTCCTCCTTCTCTCCTCCTCTTCATTTTTTTCTCTTCTCTGCTTTTCTCTTTATCATCTCCCCTATTTTTCATCCTCCGCCCTCCATCCTCTTCACATAGTCCTTTCATCTCTTTCCTTCCTCCCTCGGCTTTGCTTCTTTCAGCGACCCGTCCTTTCATCCGACATATCTCACTCTCCCCTGTCCTCTTTTTATTCTCTCTTCTCCCTCCTCCTCTTTTTCTCCTCTCTTCTCTTGCTTTTATGTCTCCATGTCCCCTCTGAATTTATCTTTCCTGGCTACTCTTTTTCCTTTTTCTGTCTCTCCTTTCTCCCTGTCTGTCTGTCTGTCTGTCTGTCTGTCTGTCTCTGTCTGTCTGTCTGTCTGTCTGTCTGTCTGTCTGTCTCTCTCTCTCTAACCACTCTCTGCACTTATGCCCAACCTTCATTTTTTTCCTCCTTCCTCTCCACCCCCCTACCTCCCGTCCTTCCTTCCTTTCTTTCTTACATACTATCTTCCCTTCCATCCTATATTTTCATTTTTCTTCTTTCCTTCCTTCCTCCCCTCTGCCTGCTCTCCTTCCTCCCTGTCACCCCTCCTGCCTGCTCTTCTGCCTTTTTGCTTGTCCTCACTTTTTTCTTACCTCCTTCCTGCCTGCCTCTCTTTCTCCTGTCTGCCTGTCTGTCTTCTTGTCTGTCTGTATGCCTTGCTTTCCCTTCCTCCTTTCCCCTCTTCCATCCTTCATGTCTGTATTGTCTGGCTTCTCTTCTGCCTACTTCCCTTGTTCTCCTACTTCCCCTCCCTCCTACCTACCTCCACTTCTTCCTTCCTGCCCCTCCTCCTTCCAGGGTACCTCGCCTCCTTCCTGTCCACCTCCTCTCCTTCCAGCTCACCTTCCCTCCTTCCTGCCTACCTCCACTTCTTCCTACATACCTACCCTCCTTTCTACCTACTTTCCCTCCTTCCCTTCCTGCCTACTTCCCCTCCTTCCTGCCTACCTCCCCTCCTTCCTGTCTACCTCCCCTTCTTCCTCCCTCCCTCCCTTACTGCTCATCTCCCCTCCTTTCAATCAAACTCTTCCTCCACCTCATTCTTCCCCACCTCATCTTCTTCCTCCTTTCCTTCCCTCATGTCTTCTTACTTCCTTCCTCCCTACTTCCCCTGCTTGCCTACATTCCATCCCTCCTGTCTGCTGTCCTTCCTCCTTTTCTCTCTTTTTCCCTATTCCTCTCTTCCTTTCTTCTTGTTTAGTTTCCCCTCCTGTTCACATACCTGCTTCCCTTCCTTTTGTCTTCCTTCCACTCCTGCCTTCCTTCCTTTCCTGCCTGCCTCGTTTCATGTCTGCATGTTTAATTTCCTCTATGCTTTATTTCTTCCTTGTATTCCTATTATCCTTTCTAACATGTCTGTTTTTCTCCCTCCGTTTCTCCTTCATTTCACTCTTCTTTCCTTCCTTCTTTCTCCTTCCGTCCCTCATTCTTCCTTGTCCTCCTCCTTTCCACCTCCATTCCTTCCCATCAACCTTCCCGTCTATTACACGTTCAGAAGGCCCTTTTTTTTTTTTTCTCCTTGCTTCATTTCCCGCCTGTTTCCTTCCTTTTATGCACCCTCTCTCCCCTTCCCTCCTTTGTTCCTTTTCTCCCTACCTCCCTTTCTTCCCATCTGTGTGCCTACCACCGTTCCTGCCTACCTACCTGCGTGCCTCATTCGTTATATCGCCAAATCTACTTAATTCTCACCTTATTCCAATCCAGTTCCAGTCTCCTTCATCCTTCTTTCTCTCTCATTTCTTCCTGTCTAGGTCCCACTCTCCCCCTCTCGCTCTCACGTGTTCCTGTCATCTCGTGATGTCTCACTGTTTTATTTATCTTGTTCCTCTTTCCTCTTATTTTGTTCTTTTCTTAGCTTTTCCTGTCATCCCAGGTTATATTCTTTTTCTCTCCTCCAATTGCTTGTCGTCTCCCTGTCATCCTTTCCTTCCCTCTCGTCTCTTTCTCTCTCTCTCTCTCTCTCTCCCCGTTTTCTCTCTCTTTCTCTTCCCTTCCTTTCCTTCCTCCTCCTCTTCTTAATATTTATCTCACTCTTTTCCTGTCGACTACCTGTTTGTCTCTCTTCCCTGCCCCTCCCTCCTCTTAATCCTCCTACCTACTCTCTCTCTCTCTCTCTCTCTTTTTTTTCTCTCTCTCTCTCTCTCTCTCTCACACACACACACACACACACACACACACACACACACACACACACACACACACACACATCTTTCTTTCCGACTTCCATCACCTCTCTTTCTACCACCTACCTTTTTTTTTTATGCAAGAAAAAAAGAAACCAAAGGCCAGGGGCCCACAAACCGTTCCTTCCTTCGAAAAAAAAAAAAAAAAACGATACAAAAGAGAGTCAAATTCAAGATCCGTTATTTCGAGATGCCTGGACACACTGCGTTTGAAAGACTACCTGCCTAACTTTTTCTCTAATTACATGACAGCAATTTTTATACCAACATAACTATGTATGTGCCTGTCTACTGGCCTAACTCTGTACTTACCTACCTACTTACTGACCTACCTACTTACCTACCTATCGACTTACCTACCTACCTACTGTACTTGCATACCTATCTAGCCTATTTACAAACCTGCTGACGAATAAACTTAACAATGTAACCACTTAAAGACTCCCTGAAAGCCAGTCGTCTAACTTACCTGCTGTACCTTTCTTCCTACCTGCCTTAAACTTACCATCCCACCTACCCACCTATCTGCCTACTACCTACCTACCATTTTACCTAAGACCCTACTTACCTATTGCCTAAAACACCATCCTACCTACCTACCTACCTACTAGTTACTGTTTCCATAACCTTATTCATTCTATTTCTGTGTCTGTCCTCCCCCCCCCCTTCTTCTCTTCCCACTTCTGTCTTTCCTTCCTGTCATTTTTATTACTTTTCATTCTCTTTCAGGTTGCTATGGACTGAGCGGCAAGCCTTGAGATTCCCCGTAACCCATGAAACCACTACAACGCCGGGTGGTAACCATATAATCAGAAAACTGGGTGATGTGGAGCCTACTATGGTGCCGTGTTAACTGGGTGGAGAGAAGCAAATGCGGCATCTATCCAGGAACCAAACCTCCACACTTTTCGCCGCGCCTCTTTGTGACGAGGCGCTGTCATCAGCAATGGAACTCCGATTCACTACACGGGACAGCAATGAATGGGAAGCATTTGCTTTCCTGCGGTTGATGGGTTTGCTCCGCCAGCCAGACCTGGTTTGATTAACAACAACTACAACCTACCTATCTACCCGCCAATCTACTTAACTACCATTCTGCACATCTGCTTGCATACATAGTACATACCTACCATTCTACCTCCTTACCTACCTACCTACTTGCCTGTTATCTGCCTACCGTCATATTTACCTGTCCTGCCTACCTGCTTATAACCAACCTATCGCCCTACCTACCTCCTACCTACTTATCATCATACCTAGTATTCTTCATACCTACCTAACATTCAATTTCCCTCCGTCATTATCTTACTCTTCCTTCCTGTCTTCCATGCAAACTACCAACCGACCTACTTACATACCTACTTACCTCATTTCCTCGGGCTTCAAAAGGTGGGTGAGAAGTGGATGGAGGTCTGGGATCTTCATAATTTTACATATTTTTTGACCACACGAGCAAACATGGGCTCTTCCCTAGCACCCAGAGGAGAGAGAGAGAGAGAGAGAGAGAATTTTGAAAATAATGTCAATAATTAAAGGATAAGGTGACAAAACTGAGAGAAAGGACACACTGACAAATGTAAAAAAAGAAAAAAAGAACGAGCAGGAGAAATAATGCACCAAACAACAACAACAACAACAACAGCATCAACAACAACAACAGCATCAACAACAACAACAGCATCAACAACAACAACAGCATCAACAACAACAACAGCATCAACAACAACAACAACAACAACAACACTGAAATAATGGGAAGGAAACGAGGAAAACAAGGAAGAGATATTGGGAAGAAGGAAGGGAGAAAGAAACCATCTCGGGCCGTATAAGACAGCTAAGTAAAAACGTCTGACTTTACCTACAATCAGTTACTAGAGCTGCCCTGAGGGTTAAAAGTGACTATTACACCGGCTCCTAAGACTCACGAAGCTGAATAAAAAGGTCTAACGAAAAAGGAAAAAATTACTAAGAAATCGCGGCCATGAAAAGAACAAAGGATAGAGTGAACAACGAAAGGCCGAAGAAAAGACTTTAAAAGAAGGAAAAGACAAAGAGTGGAAGAATGAAAGAAAAACTGTGAATTGAAAAAGAAAGAGAAGATGTGAGAATGACCAAGAGAAAAAACTGATACTTTTTAATAATGAAAGGAAGAGAAACCTAAAAGAAAGGATAATTATGAAAGACAGGAGAAAATTAAGAGAAGAGAAACCGTCGAAGGAAGGAGAGGCGGAGAGGAATTGAGAGAGTCAAGAAAGAAAATAGAGGTTGAAGGAAAGAAAGCAACGAAAAAGGGAAGTGCAGGAGGGAATGTAGAGAGTCTGGAGAGAAAATGGAGAAAGACTGAAGACAAGATAGACACAGAGGAGGAGAACATGGAGAAACATGGAGAACATGGAGAAACATGGAGAAAATAGAGAAATGAATACAGAGAGAGAGAGAGAGAGAGAGAGAGAGTCAGAATGTGATTGTAAGAACTGGGAGATGTAGGTAAGAATGGGGAAGGATGAGGAAAAATGGAGATAAGCCGAGACAGGAAGCAAGGTAAGATGGAGGAAGGTAGACAGGAAATGAAGGTAAGCTGGAAGGATGTAGGAAAGTATGAACTGAAGCATAAGCGAGGAAAGATGAAGAAAACTTGACTCAGGAAAAAAAGTGAGTCAGGCAGGGAGGCAACATGGCTGCAGATTGGGGTACGAAAGTAACGAAATAGGAAAAGGAAACAGGAGAGTTACAAGAAATGGTTCATGTATGAAAAAGGGAAAGCATGAAGGACATGTTAAGTCAGGCAGAAAATAAGAAACTAGCAGGCAAGCAGACGCACAAGAGGAAAGAAGGCAGGCAGGGGAGTTCTGGTAGGCCTGATGGAAGTAGGAAATGACAAGAGTATTTAACAATGTGGCGGATTCAGCTAAAAATATGAGAAGTCACAAAATGAGGCAGGAAGGAGAAAAAAAAAAAAAGATGGCGATAGTTGGGCAGTGAGGAAGGGTAGGCAGGACGGTTACAGGAAAAGTAGCAGGTAGGCAGAGGTGAGGCAGAAAGATGAAAATATGAAGTCAGGCAGATAATAAGGTAAGCAAGAGAGGCAAGAAAAGATGGAAGAATCAAGGCAGGATATAGGGCGGAGCTGAAGGAGGTAGGAAACATTAAGGCTGGAGTCTATCAACCTACAGCCAGAAGCTATAATCATATAAGCGGTGGCCGTTTGTCTTTCAGTTAGTTGTTTTACGGGAAGAGGCACTAACCCTCCTCCAGCCCACTCGTTGACACGTAGGGAACAATATGAGTTGGTTATATGGTTACCACCCAGCATGATTAATGGTTTCCTGGCTTACAGGAAACCATTAGGCTTGCCACTCAGTGTAAAGTCACCTGAATAAGAAAGAAGAGCAATAAAACCGACAGGAAAGATGGGGGCAATAGAAAGAGAGGAGGGCAGACACAGAAAGAGAATGATAAAGGTAAAGGAATTAGTAGGCAGCGCTACATCAAGTGAGTGGATGATGGTCGTCACCACCTATCACCTAGGTTGGAGTATTATTTAAGAGTTTAGGAGGAGGAGGAGGAGGAGGAGGAGGAGAAGAAGAAGAAGAAGAAGAAAAAAAAAAAAGAACAAGAGGAGACAGACAGACAGACAGACAGACAGACAGTTAAAGATTAGGAAGTAACAGAGTTGGTGGAGAGATATAGTTGAAGGAGTGGGAGGGCGGTAAAGAGGGATGAAGTGATAGTCAGTTGAAAAGTAGACAGAGAGAGCGCAAAAGAGTAGATGAATATAAAGAGCAGAAGAGTCTGGTGCAAAGAAAGATTAATAAGAGAGTGAGAGCGGAAGAAAGAAGGTATACTGTATATGAAGAGAAGGAAGTGAGAATAAAGAGAGAAGGAAGAAAGGTGGGACCGGATATTAATGTGGAAATGAATACAAAAAGTGTGAAAACAAAGGCAAAGCAATAAGAGAGACAAAGGGCCAGAAAAAGGAAAATAATTGGGTTACATGAGAGAGAGAGAGAGAGAGAGAGAGAGAGAGAGAGAGAGAGAGAGGCCAGCAGTATGAAGCAGAAGAGGTGATACTGAAAGAAAAATGACAACACGACAGAGGAAACTGAGATGGAAAAACAGGAAGAGGGAAGGTAAAGAGAAACTGAGAATTAAAAATGCCACCCATCTCAAGTAAATTTAAGATGGTCTCAACACAGCTACATTTCACTGATACACTTCTGTGCAAACTGTTATGATGATCATTCGTACGCTTGTGTGGTTCAGCCTTTGATCCCACAAATCCTTTAAAAACCTTAATATATATATATATATATATATATATATATATATATATATATATATATATATATATATATATATATATATATATAAAGAAATAATTTAACAAGGCTGAAGTAAACTAGCGAAAAAAGGAGGAAAGAATATCAAACTGAGAAATACTAGGTGGAAAAAAACACAAAAACAAAGACACAGCAACGAGCACAAGCATAAACACACTCACACACACACACACACACACACACGTCATAAAATGACTAAATGTCATAAAAGACTTTGTGGTTCCTTTGTGGTTGTGTTATATATATATTAGACTTATGGACGAGCGGTTTTTATATCTTGGAGTAGCTTCCCATTTGTCATGTAGTGACAGGAGAGGTAAAGAATAGTATGGGACTATTTTTATTTGTCTTGGAAATATTAACAAGTCTCTCACACGGAGTGGAGTATTGAGTCCAGTCCCGCTAGCTATCTCTCTGTCTCTCTCTCTCTCTGTCTCTCTCTCTCAAGTTGCCAAGCCCTTCCTTTTTCTGACCTGCCTGTTCTAAGGCTTGTCTCCTTCTGAGCTCTCTTTCCTAAATTCTGGTGTAGCAGGGGTGTGTCACGTGTGTTCCTTGTGAGTGGAAAGTTCTAGCAGCCTGTGTGTGAGTATGTGTGTATGTGTGTGTATGGTCACTAGGTCTTTGTTCACGGTTGGACTGCTGACAAGTAACTGCATCATCTCCTTACTGGCCGCTGTCGTCAGCTTTCCTCAGTGTAATTTGCAAGCTCATTTCCTTTTCCCAGGCTCGCATAGGGCTGTCTATCTATCTATTTATCTATCTATCTATTATGATTTGCAGTTATAATATGGAGTCCTAACACACTGCTCGGCCGCGCGAAAATGGCGTACCATCGACAGTTAATAGTTCTAACATATTAATATATATTATATACACATTATAATGAACTTATAAGCTAATTAATTGAAATACATAATATTGTAAAAGTAACATAATTGTTTGAATATTGTATACATATAATATTCATAGTAAATAGTGATTATTTAGTAATATTACATTTTAAACAAGTTGTATACATTTTGTGAGATGTGTATGTATAACAGACATACGCATATAATTGTGCAATGGTAATACTGCTAGGTTATACATTACATATTTGAGTTATCACTTTAGTAATGTCTAATATTTCACCTAACTTGTATGATGATACTGGTAATACAGAATTGTGCTATAATTGTATGACTTATATTGTGTTAATGCATAATTGTGTTGGCCTTATATAAGTGTCTTGGCCTTATAATTGTAGTTAAAGTTACATAAAAGTTACATCTTGTTAATGCAACTGTTAATTGGCAAAGTGTAACATAATGCAATCGTTTGTCGTTACATAATTGTTACATATCGTTTGTAGTTACATTATTGTAGTTAAAGTTACATAAAAGTTACATCTTGTTAATGCAACTGTCACAGAAATGGTACATATTGTTTGTAGTATTGTTTGTAGTTACATAATTGTAGTTAAAGTTACATAAAAGTTACATCTTGTTAATGCAACTGTCACATAAATTGGTACATATTGTTTGTAGTTACATAATTGTAGCAAGTGTAACATAATGTAATCGTTTGTCGTTACATAATTATAATATGGAGTTACATAATTGTAATAATTGCAGTTCTAACATATGCTGCGGTCGATGATAGTGATGATGTGTCATGCCACTTGCTTGTGGAGACAACAATTTGCTTTTTTGTTTGTAGTTTATGTGGTATTTTGGCATATGTAGTAACACTTACACTTATTTTCATTTGTTTGTTATGTGATCTTACTCTATTTCTCTTTTTTCTGTTTTACTTTTCTTTCTTTCTTTCTTTTTTTTTTTTTTTTGTATGTATTGATTTTCTATAGTTTGTTTTTCTTCGCTTGTGTACGCTTTTTCTATGTTGTTCATGGTTGCATAATTACTGGCTAATTTCCTTGGGATTCTTTTTTAAAGTTTAGTTTATATTGCACAGGTATTACTGAAAATGATATTATATAGTCCCATATTTTGTTATTTTATATACAAAATATATACACTATATACAGTATTAACCATACACACTGACTTGTTGTTCACTTGTACCTATCGTGAGTATTATGTGTGTCAGCACTGTGTGGAAATCATTGTCTTCACGATTGTGTTGAAGATGTTCACTCTTGCTAACGTCATTTGTGTTGGCCATTTTTTTTTTTTTCTAGTTTACCTTGTAACTTAATTTATATGTTTCCACTAGGTAGCTTTAATTAATAAATGTTTAATGCAGTTTTTTTTAATTGCTCACTGAGTAACTGTGATGGTATATTTTCTTTATTACTTTGTAGATGTAATAATGTATAGTTGTATATATGAAACACGTATTTTATGTAGGTATAAATGGTAACACTCGTTGGTAGTAAATAAATTTTATAATAAATGAATGAATATATACAGTGTAGAATATTTATTGTTGGTGATTATTTAGTGTTTGAGTTATGCAGATAACTGAAGTAAGTATGTGTATTTAAGCTGTAACTATACAGCACGTTTTATATGTTTGTGCAGAAGCTTATTGTCTATCACTGTGTATTGTATAAATGAAGTAACTATGTAAGTCACTAATTTTTACCGTGGTGGGAAATGGTGTGAGTGGTGTTGCACGTGGTGATAGCGTTGTCCTTCGCGGGTTGATTAACGTGTTGTCGTCTCAGCACATGGTGACGTCGGCTTCCAACACTGGTAGCTGTCGTGAGTGAATGAGTAGCGATGAGTAACTTGAGTGAAGACGGGTGAGTAAGATGAGTTGTGAATATGGACTTGGTGTTTTGCTGCGTGTCTTGACCTCAGCATCAGCGAATGGCGGGAGAGAGTGGTGGGGGCTTGTGTGCTTGTTGGTCTCTCCTCTTCTTTACTTGCTTTGTTTTATATTCTTCTTGTTGCTGCTTGAAGTTACGTGAAGATTATATAGTTGTTTTGTAGACTTGTAGGCTATTTGCATTGTAGGCTGTATTTTGTAGGGATTCACTGTAGAACTGAAGCTAATCTTGTAGAGTCTCGCCTGTTTTTGTAGAAATTTGCTTTTAATTCGGAGACAATGTCCGTAGATTCGCTGGTTCGTCGTAGAAGTTGCAAGATCGTATCAATATTTTGTTAAACTACTTGCAAGGCGTCGTGTGATCTCC
Organism: Coenobita brevimanus; assembly: GCF_032717465.1. Classification (NCBI taxonomy): domain Eukaryota; kingdom Metazoa; phylum Arthropoda; class Malacostraca; order Decapoda; family Coenobitidae; genus Coenobita; species Coenobita brevimanus. The sequence goes on from NC_136955.1 coordinate 26,160,953, forward strand.
TGACCTATGCATCAGCATGATGATCGGGGAGACGGAGGGGGCTGGTTGGAGAGAATACTGTCAGGAGCTGGTTGTGTTGTGAGAGGTATTCTTTTTTTTTTTTAATCTTGATATTTTGTAGGAATTCAATGTTGATTCGCAGACGAGGTTCGTATACGTTCGCTGCCATCAAATGTCATAAAATGACTAAATGTCATAAAAGACTTTGTGGTTCCTTTGTGGTTGAGTTATATATATATTAGACTTATGGACGAGCGGTTTTTATATCTTGGGGTAGCTTCCCATTTGTCATGTAGTGACAGGAGAGGTAAAGAATAGTATGGGACTATTTTTATTTGTCTTAGAAACATTAACAAGTCTCTCACACGGAGCGGAGTATAGAGTCTAGTCCCGCTAGCTATCTCTCTGTCTCTCTCTCTCTCTCTGTCTCTGTCTCTCAAGTTGCCAAGCCCTTCCTTTTTCTGACCTGCCTGTTCTAAGGCTTGTCTCCTTCTGAGCTCTCTTTCCTAAATTCTGGTGTAGCAGGGGTGTGTCACGTGTGTTCCTTGTGAGTGGAAAATTCTAGCAGCCTGTGTGTGAGTATGTGTGTATGTGTGTGTATGGTCACTAGGTCTTTGTTCATGGTTGGACTGCTGACAAGTAACTGCATCATCTCCTTACTGGCCGCTGTCGTCAGCTTTCCTCAGTGTAATTTGCAAGCTCATTTCCTTTTCCCAGGCTCGCATAGGGCTGTCTATCTATCTATTTATCTATCTATCTATTATGATTTGCAATTATAATATGGAGTCCTAACACACACACACACACACACACAAACAAACAGTCGTCAGCAGTGTATGAGAGTCTAAAAGCAAAAACACAAAAAGGACGAAGGCAAAACTATTAAAAGCACAATAAACAAACAGGGAGGAGAGAGAACAATGGAAAGAGAAAAATAAATTGGTTCTTGTAAGTCCGTCTGGCAACCCCACATACATAAAATGGCATGGTTGTAAAATTTAGTAGATCATAGCAGTAGAATTGCCACGATCTCGAAAAAGTTAATGATTAAAACTCCATTCTATCCGACAGAGAGAGTTTTCACCGTTTTTTTTTTTTTTTTTTTTTTTTTAATGTGAGGAAGACGGAACCAAAGGCAATGAGCCCGCAAAACTGTTCCTTCCAAGAGAAAAACAAAATACAAGAGAGAGCCAAATTCAAGATCCATTCATTTCGAGATGCCTGGACACACTGCTTTTGAAAGACTGGAGATCATAGGAAGCTGATAATACAGACAGATGGAGACAGTTCCAGAGTTGACCTGTTGCATAAATGAAGGGCTGGGAGTAACGGTTAACTCTTGCATTAGAGAATTGGACAGAAAAGGGGTGAGAGTTTGCTGCTAGATTGTGGAAGTGGAGGAATGCATGCAGACAGCTCAGAGGAACAGTGACCATTGAAGTAACGATAGAAAAGAGATAAAGATGCAACATTGCGGCGAAGAGACAGAGGTTGAAGGGAGTCAGTAAGAAGAGGAGGGTTAACCCTTTAACCGCGGGTGTCATTCCAGAATGACATTGCAAAAACTGGACCAAACCGCGGGTGTCATTCTCGAATGTTTGTGAATATTTTGAATACCCCGCGTTTTTTCCATGCACCAATTGTTTCAAGGGAGAGTAGCTATTAAGTTCTTTCACTCCAGCCGACCCCCACCTCCCTCCTCCCCCCCTGGGGCCCCACCTCCCACCCCCTGGGCCCCCCACTGCACCCTGGACCAAACACGCATCAGTATCTGTCCAGCTGTGTGACAACACTGCTGATGTGGAAGTGAAGTGCAGGCAATTACAGTGCCTTTTACCTGCCTCAGTGAACACAGAGTGGGTGTTTATCGTATGTGCAGTGTTCATATATGTTTATAGTATTATTATCAGAATGAGGTTGGCATTTGGTAATGGTGTGAGAGCGAAAAATAGTGATTACAACACCGCTGATGTGGCAGTGAAGTGCGGGTAATTACAGTGCATTTTACCTGCCTCAGTGAACACAGAGTGGGTGTTTATCGTATGTGCAGTGTTCATATATGTTTATAGTATTATTATCAGAATGAGGTTGGAATTTGGTAATGGTGTATGAGCGAAGGTAATCGTGTGTGAGCGAAAAATAGTGATTTTAGATCGCTCACTTCTAATGGCACTGCCCATCCAGTGATAGTCAACGAAATCATGAAACCTACATCATTGCAAAGCCGAAGGTTAGTACTTTCTAATGGTACCTTATTTTTCGCTCTAGATTTATTCTGTGCAGAGTTATAAAGGTTTAAAGTTTGTTTACATTTTGGTCGAAACCCCCGTGGGAGAGGACAGTCGGAGCAAAACAATGCCCGCGGTTAAAGGGTTAATGAGACGAGAAGCCTTTGACTCCACCCTATTGAGAAGAGCTGTATGTGGGTAGCCTCCCCACACATGAGAGCTGTACTCTACACAGGGGCGGATAAAACTCCTGTATAGAGTCAACAATTGTGCTGAGGCAAAGAAGGAACGGAGTCGGCTTAGCACACCCAATCGCTTGGAAGCAGATTTTACAAGAGATGTAATATGATCTTTCCAAGACAAGTCCCGAGCAAGTGAAACCCCAAGCATGTTCAACGATGATGCAGAATTAAGCTGAGTATTATTAAACATAAGTGGGTATACCTGTGGAAGATTTTGTAGGGTTGATAGGTGCAAAAACTGAGTCTTTGATGCATTAAAAACAACCAGATTATTTTTACCTCAGTCAGAGATACGAGCCAAGTCAGACATTAGGTGTGCCATAGCCTCATCCCTTGCCTGTTGAGGTAACTGCTGAGATGGACGTTGTGGGAATCGAATGGAAAGGTGAAGGGTAGAGTCATCAGCATATGAGTGGATAGGGTTAGATGTACAGCTTAGAAGGTCATTGATGAATAAAAGGAAGAGAGTTGGTGATAGGACAGAGCCCTGAGGAACACCACTGTTAATAGATCTAGGAGAAGAACTATAGCCGTCTACAACAGTGGCTATAGAAGGACCAGAAAGGAAGCTAGAGATGAAGGCACAGATAGAAGGATAGAAACCATTAGAGGGCAGTTTGGAAATTAAAGATTTATGCCAGACTCGATCGAATACCTTTGAGATGTCAAGTGCAATGGCAAAGTTTTCGCCAAAGTCCCGAAAGGAGGATGACCAGGAGTCTGAAAGGTAGGTGAGAAGATCGGCTGTGGAGCGTCCCTGACGGAACCTATACTGACGATCAGAAAGAAGGTTGTGATAGGAAAGATGCTTAAAATTTTTCTATTAAGAATAGACTCAAAAACTTTTGAGATACAGGATGTTAAAGTTTTTGCCGGCATTGGTTTGATTGTTTATTTGTTAGTCTGTATGTTTTCTGTCTGTCTGTTAGCAACTTCACTCAAAAAGTTATGAACGAATTTTGATGAAATTTTGTGGAAAGGTGGGCCATGGACCAAGGAAAAAATAATTAGATCTGGGGGCTGATCCGGATCCGGAGTATCCCGCACAATATCTCCAAAGGTTTTCAATGAATTTCAATGAAAATTTGTGAAAAAGTCGGCCATATACCAAGACAAAATTCATAAACTTTGGGGGTGGATTCGGATCCTATACCCACGGACCCGGATCCGGATCCGGATCCTTTTTAATGACAATGGCATTGGAGGAGGTATGCGCTCTCTGAACTTTTGGGACAAGTCCGGTTCGTATTACAGATTCAGAATCCAGAAAACATTTTTTTGCCAAACCCTAATCAATGATGAGAGACGCTAACGCATTGAAAAGTGGTTTGGAAATTACGTTGCCCTTTTCGGAGAGATGCGCTCTACTGTGTGCCCCTCTAGTGATCAGTTAGATTACCAATGACCTACCCTGCTAAAATAGCCTGGAACTAACCGAAATAAAATACAAACTAGAAAGTGCGTCAGAGAGTGCGTACCTCCGCCAATGCCATTGTCATTAAAAATTAATCGGATCCGAAAACGCCCCCAAATTTAATCATTTCTTTCCTGGTCGTTAGTCCACTTTTCCACAAAACTTCATTGAAATTCATGAAGAATTTTTGAACATATTGTGTTCTATACGAGTACTTCGGATCCGGATCCGGATCCGTCTCAAAATTTAATAGTTTCTTCCTTCGCCCATGGCCCACCCCTCAACAAAATTTAATCAAAATCCGCTCATAACTTTTTTAATTATCCTGCAAAAAGACAGAAAGACAACCATACAGACTACCAGACAAACTAAAAACAAACAAAAGCTGGCAAAAACATAACCTCCTTGGAGGAGGTAACAAGATGCGGACGTGAGTGGATTCAACAAAAAGAAGCAATGAAAGAACGAGGAGAGAGAATATTAACTGAAGGAAAAGAGAAAGTAAAAGAAAGATGAATGGATACATAAAAAGACGAGAAAGGAAAACAAATTAAAAGATTGGGGAAGAGGAGAAAGTGAAATCTCAAAATAATGACAAGAGGGGAAGCAAATAAGAGAGGATAAAGATGAGAGTGAGAAACGATAACACACGGGAGATCAGAAAACTTCCAAGGAGTGAGAAGTGGAATAGAGAGGGTTTAGAGAGAAAATAAAGGCTGGAGGAAAGAAATCAAGGAAAGAAGGAAATGCAGGAAGAAATATAGAGTGTGGAGAGAAAAGAGATACACTGGAGACAAAATAAATGTAGACGACGAAAACAGAGAAATTCAAGGAAAATGCACAAAGGCTGAAGTTAAACGAGAGAGAGAGAGAGAGAGAGAGAGAGAGAGAGAGAGAGAGAGAGAGAGAGAGAGAGAGAGAGAGAGAGAGAGAGAGAGAGAGAGAGAGAGAGAGTAGATAAACAGAACGAGGGAAAGCAAGACAAAGAATATATAAAGAGGGGAAGGGAGTTTGTTTAAATAAAGAGTAGAAGCAGTGAGAGTCGAAGAAAGAAGGCATATATGAAGAGAAGAAAGAACTGAGAGAGAAAAAAAGAAAAAAAAAAAGAGAAGGAAGAAGGCAGGAACTGGAAGATTATGTGAAAATATGTGCAAAAAAAACGTGAAAACAAATTTAAAGCAGGAAAGAAAACAAAGAGCTAGGAAAATAACTGGTTTACATAAAAAGGAGAGAAAGACAGACAAACAGACAGACAGGCAGACGGAGGACAACAGTGTAAAGACGAAGAGGTGAAACTGAAAGAAAAATAACAGCACTAAGGAACTGGATACGGAGAAACTGGAAGGCTGGAAAGAGCAATTAAAAACGCCACAAATGCCAAGGGAATAAAGGAGAAAATTGGTTCCCCAAACTTGTACGTTTGTATGGGTTAGCCTATGATCCCAGAAGTACATTAGACAGCCTTAATATAAAAAGAAAAATGCGCTGTTTGTGGGTACTTGATTATGGAACAATTTAGGTGGGGGAGCTCACCATCCACTCACTCGATGAGGGGCTGCTCTCGGGTGACTACATTTTCCTCTCTTCCTTCCTTCCTTCCTCTTCTGTCTTTATTTCCTTCATTTCGTCCTCTTCCTTCTGCATATGGATGACCTTGCACTTCCTCTTTCTTTCTCTCCTTCATTCTTTCCTTTTCTTTCTTCCAATGGCTGACTCAACACTGAATGACAAACCAAATGGTTTTCAGTACACCAGGAAACCACTTACCACGCTGGGTGGTAACCATATAACCAAATTATGGCGCTCGGTGGATTAGTGAGGTGCTGCAATCTGATTGAGCCTGTGCAGGTTTCTATCCAAGGGACAACTTGCCTAGACCCAGGCTCCTACGCTCCTCATGGGGCAACACAGGATTAGATGATGGTTGGATGGATGAAATGGATTGATGAAGAAAGGACGCTGGGGCACCTGACTGAGAAATGCTTGGAGAAAAGAAGAAACACAATTATATTATGAAAAAGTCTCCAACACTGTATTGAACACTAAAAGTAAAAACAGCAAATGGACGAAAGAGACACAAATAAAAGGATACTGAATAAACTGGTAGATGTTGGAGGAAAATTGAAAGAGAAAGAGATTTTTAAATATTATAAATCCGTCTGTCAACCTAAGATAAGTCCAATGGTCTGGTTGTAAACTGGACCACAGCACTAGAGTTGTCCTGAACTCGGAAAAAGGTAATATTTAAAACTGCACTAACAATTCGATTACCAATGATCTACTTGAATAAAATCATCTGGCGGTAACTGGAACAAAATTACAAATAAGATGCAGTCCTGAGCGGATTCAAGATAAGGAAGACATGAAAGAACGAAGAGAAGCAATTAAATGAAGGAAAAAAGTGAAAGAAAGACTAATAGATACATAAAAAGAAGGAGGGGAAAAGAAACTGAAAAAATGACTGGGAGAAGGAACTGTGGACACTGTATAATGAAGAGATTGGAAGCAAATAAGAAAGGATAAAGATGAGAGAGAGAGAGAGAGAGAGAGAGAGAGAGAGAGAGAGACCGATAACACACAAGAGATTAGAAAACTCTGAAGGAGTGAGCGGTTGAAAGGAATGGAGAGGGTTTAGAGAGAAAATAAAAGCTGCAGAAAGAAATCAATGAAAAAAGAAAATACAGGAAGGAATACAGAGTGTGGAGAGAATATATAGATAGACTGGATGCAAAATAAATGCAGACGAGGAAAACAGAAATTCAAGGAGAATGCACAGGGGCTGGAGGTAAATGAGAGAGAGAGAGAGAGAGAGAGAGAGAGAGAGAGAGAGAAGTGAAATCGAAAGAAAATGAATAACAAACGAGGAAAAGGAAATGGAAGAACTGAGAGGGAAGAGAGACAGAAATTTAGAACTAATAATTACCAAAAATCCCAAGGTAATGCAGGATGGTCTACACACAGATGTAGTTGTCTCAAAACTTTCTTTGCAATTTGCCACGTCGATTACTGACCATAGAAGAAAGATGGTTCAAATTTTTCGTTTCTGTATAGTTAATCTTTGATCCCTAAATCTACTTTAAAAGCGCCTAATTAAGGAAAGAATTTAGTATCTGGAGACATTAGCCTAAGAAACTCTTCCTCCATTCTTCCCAAATCCACTCTGAAGTGGATTTGGGAAGAATGGAGGAAGGACAAGAAGCTGAAAAGTGTGTTTATTAAATGAATTTACTGAGAAGATACAGTAGGCTTCGCCAGAGGGAAGAGGCCTAACAGTAGCAATGACAAAATGACTAAGAAAAACAAATGAAAGAATAAAAAAGAAAGGAGGGATGAAAGAAAACATATGGGAGTGGAAAGAGAAATGATCTCTCGCAGGTTCCTTTGGTATCCAGATGAGTACAACAGTGTGATATTAACTGGAGTAGAAAACAAGAGTTGGTCCGACAATGAAAAAGTTTGTCGTGATGGCAGCATTAGTAGCTACGATCCTATGACTCAGTTAAAATCATCTGACGTTGACTGGAGTAAAATACTGGAAAGATAAGAGCAGGACTAGATTAAAGAAAATAAAACAACACCGAAAAATGAAGGAAAGCTGAAATAAGGATATGAAAAAGTGAAAGACCAATGAATGTGTGTAATTCACCGGGTCGGTCAGGATCACGTGATGGTTTTGTGATCATCGGCATTTTACCCTCCCGGAAGAGAGCTGAGAGCTCATATAGTACGATCTAAGGGCAAAGCCTTGACCTTCACACACGCACACACCCATCCTCTTGCTCCAGGAGGACAGTGACCACCCGTTTTGTCAGTGAAACTTTTTCGCGTCCCGAGCAAGGCGCGAACCCCCGTCTTAGCAGATGCTAGGCGAGAGCGTTACCACTGTGTGTGTGTGTGTGTGTGTGTGTGTGTGTGTGTGTGTGTGTGTGTGTGTGTGTGTGTGTGTGTGTGTGTGTAAGGAGGAAGAATATAAAATATGATCGAAAAAACAAATGGAAACATGTAAGTTCTGAAAAAGTGGTAAATGCAATACAGAAAATATAAATGTGAGAGAGGGCGAGAGAGGAGAGAAAGAGTCAACAGAAGGAGAGGAGGAAAAGAATTGAGAGAGCCAGGAGAGAAAATAGAGAGAGTCTGGAGAGAAAATAGAGAGTGTCTGGAGAGAAAATAGAGAGAAGCTGGAGAGAAAATAAAGAGAGGTAGGTGAGAAAAAGAGATGCTGGAAAAAACAGAGCAACGAAAGTAGGATATGCTGGAGGCAATATGGAAGAAGAAGGCATAGAGATGGGAGGCAAAAGGAGATAAAGAACAAAGACATTGAGAAATTCGCTGAAAATACACGAACACTGAAGGAGAGAGAGAGAGAGAGAGAGAGAGAGAGAGAGAGAGAGACAAGAATGGGTTGGCGAAGAAGTGAATCCAAAAGAATAATGAGAAAAGAACTGAGTTAATGGAAATAGGAACACTGAGACAGACAAAAAAACTGCCAAAAACCCCATGGGAATACAGGATGGTCTCCACATATTGCCATATACTGTTCCTGAATATAGAAAAACGCACAAAATTTGTACATTTGTATGCTTTAACCATTCACGTCAGAAACTCCTTACAAAAACCTAAATATTGATATAAAAATATTCCTGGAGGTTTTAGGCTAAGAAGATATTTTCCAGGTTTAAGGGGAATTAATGAAAAAATAAAGGAGGGGCAAAAAATTAACAGTACTTACAGGAAGAGAGAAGAAAGCAAGAGAAAATATATTATGCCTCCGCCATAGAGTGGAAGTCTAAAAACAACAGAAGGACGGAAGAAAAATTGAATGAATGAAAATGTAAGAGAGACAGGGAAGAAAAACTGGTCAATTTGCCGTTTCGGACAACAATGAATTTTAATCAAGACACTACGTTTTTCTGGTGCTTTCTGTTGTGAATCAATCGAACTGAAACCTGTCACAAGTCAGCCGTTTCAGAGTTATCCCTCCTACTCTAAAGATAACAGGGGACTGGTAGGGAATTCGGGACTTTGGATGGGGAAACACTGTTGAAAGGGTTAATTTCTGAAATAAAGTGATGGTAGAAATAGATCGAATCACATACACACAAGAAAAAAAAATCCCCCCTCCCCACGCACACCGACATAAACATTATCCTACTTCGGGGGTCTGTGCCCCCCAGACCCCCGGAAAATAATAACAATCTCATTGCATTCAAACGTACCTTCAAAATGCAGAAATCGCATCTCATCTTGTTGGTTGTTTTTACAACAAAATGAAGACAGAAATAAACTGAATCACAATAAACACCAGAAAAACTTGTTATCCCATGGTCTGTGCCACCAGACCCCCTCCTCTCCCCTCCGAGACATTAACCACCTCATCGCGTACAAACCTAACCTTCAAAATGCGGAAATTGTCCCTTCTCCAAGGTTGTCCAGCATCCAGAGTAGTATAACTGTTTGTCTTTTCTGCAACTGCAAGGTAGATTACGGTCAGGACAGCCAACCGCTCTTGGTAACGCTCCGTGATCTCTTAATATGTCAGTAGCTGCATCGTTAAGGAAAAAAAAAATTTCTTCACAAACACCCAATAATTGTAAGAAGAGCCACCACATCCACCAGCCATTTTTGACTGATAACATGTACAGTGTTGAGGAGGCGCGGCTGCATACACGAATGTCACGTGAACCAAAACAGGTACTCCTGCTTCAGTCTGCTTGGTTGGCGCATCTGCCCTGCTTGCCTGTTATCGTCTCTTGTCTGTCCCTCCTCCACATGTGAAGGTCGTATTAGAGATACTTATTAGGGTTAATTGTTCTTTGTGATAACTACTTATATTAGAAAAAAAGTAAACAGAAACTGAGATGTGGAAACTGTCAAAAGCAAACTTCCTAGATCCGTGATTTTCCGAACGAGTATATTGTTCGAATAATATGTGAAGAGAAAGAGAAATTACCTCTCACACGTCCCTCTGGTAACCTAAGATGAGTAAAATTATCTGTCGTTCACTGGAACTGAGAAGCAGAGTTGTCTCGACCACATGAAAGTTAGTGGTGACTGTAGCATTTACAGTTAGGCTTCCTATATGACTCACTAAGCTAAAATTGTTTGGTGTTAGCTGGAATAAAATACTAATAAGCCGCTACGCTGAAGAGGTTAAAAGCTTGAGGAACAGCGAAAGCACGAGCACAAGCAATTAAATGAAGAAAAAGACAGTGTGAGAGAAAGGCGAATGCATGTACAGGTAGAAAGAAGAGAAGGACAAAATGGAATTAATACCAAAAGAAAAAGACTGAGAGAGACTATATTCCCCTTCGTTGCAACCTGTAAATCAATCTCTTAAAGTAAAGGAGGCATAAAGGATTTAAAAGGTCAAAAAATAGAAAATTGGTCATGAATAGGCCATCTCGGATTTTTCAAATTTTATAAAATTCGGGCATCAGCTTCCTATATGGCCCTATAATCACACAGTACAAACTATGAGAATATTCCAACAAATAGTTTCTGAGATACAACGCAGTACGGACGAAAGGACGCATGGACTAACGGACGTACGGTGCGGACGGACATGACCTAACCCAAGATTTCACTTCGTGAGAAACGAAGTAGAATAACAAAGTGAAACACACAGAGAAAACGAGAATAAAAAAAAGAAGAAAAGACAAATATGAGAAACGTATAAACAGGAAAGGAGAAAGAAAGTGTAGAATGAAGGAGAGGAGTCTGGAGAGAAAACAGAGGCAGGAGAAAAGAAAGCAACGACAGAAGGAAATGCAGGAAGGTATACAGACTGACTGGAGAGGAAATAGAGAGATACTGGAGACAAAACAAACGACGAACAGGAAAAGACAGAAATTCAAGGAAACAATTACAGGAAGTGAAGACAAATGAGAGAGAGAGAGAGAGAGAGAGAGAGAGAGAGAGAGAGAGAGAGAGCGAGCAAAGGATTAAGCAAGGAAACAAACTGAACACCTTCATATAAAGAAACGAGCAGAACAAAAAAGGAAGGATGAATATGAGAAAGAATGCAAGACAACACGAAAGAGAATGGAAAACATGGAAGGAATTAGAGGCGGAGAGGAAAAGAAAGTAAGAAGTGGAAATAAGGGAGAGTAAGGAGAGAAAATAAGAGAAAGTATGGTGAGAAAATAAGAGAGAGAGGAGAGAGAAAATAAGAGAGAGGGCAGGGGAAAGGAAGCAACAAAAGAAGCAAACTTAGAGGAATAATGATAAACTGGAGGAAAAATAAATACAGGGGAGGAAAATAGAGAAATTAGTGGGAAAAAGCCGGGGAAAACGAGAGAGAGAGAGAGAGAGAGAGAGAGAGAGAGAGAGAGAGAGAGAGAATGGTTAAACGGAAGTGTCCGTTAAGTGTGAGGCACAGGTAATTCGAAATAAGTAGGAAGAAAGAGGGTGCAAGGCAGGCGGTCAGAAGAACGAGAGAGAGAGAGAGAGAGAGAGAGAGAGAGAGAGAGAGAGAGAGAGAGAATTCAAAGAAGAACGTCAAAACTGCCGAAAGTAAAACATCAACAGGTTTGTTGGTCCTTTTGATACTGAATAAGTTATGACTGTTATATCCTATGTGTTTTAGAGACAAAGATGGAAAAACAAAAAGCTTACGCCCTCTCACCCATCACGTCCACCGAAGCTGTCAGGAAAAAATGAGAAAGACCTCCATGCCACATAAAAACACAGTCACAATTTCATGGGAAGGTATAAAATAGTGCATGTTGTAGACTGTATGAATGTTAAGGGCATAAGTGAATAGTAGACAGGACGGTAGATAGTGGGGGTCAGGATATGTGATCGGCAAACAGAGAAGTAGGGAATGAAGGTAGGGGCAGCGAAGAGAGAGGTAGGAAAAAGGAGAAAGACAAAAATGAAAAATAGAAAGACCTTGGGGAAAACAAAATCAGGCAAAAAATGAGTAAACAGGCAAGCAAGAGAGGCAGGATAAGGTGAAGAAAGGTAAGCAGAAGCTAAAGTAGGCAGGAAATGAGTGCAGGTAGGAAGGAGGAACAAAGCTGAAGAGACAGGTAAGAGCGAACCAGGGGAGTGAAATTAAGTTAGGCAGAAAATGGGGCAGGCAGGAAGCAAGGAGAGGCAACGTAGGATGTTAGAAAGCATGCAGGACTGAGTGTTAGCAGCAGGGAGGCAGGAATGTGCAGAGGTAGTTTCGACTGTTTTTATGCGAAAAAATGAAGTCAGCCAGAAAACGGTGCAGACAGGAGAGAGACGGTGAAAGAAAGTAGGCAGGGGGTGAGGGTAGTCAGGAAGAGAGGCAGGGAGTGGCGGGGAAAGGTAAGGATGAAGCAGGAGAAAGAAGACATGAGTCAGGCAGAACATGATGTAGGCAGGTCAAGGAAGAAAACAGAGAAAAATTGAGAGGATGGTGAAGCTGGACAGATCTGTTGTTTGGAAGGGATAAAATGGCGTCAAGTAGAAGGGCAGTGTTGCTGGGTGTTACGGTGAAGACATTGCATCATAGAGATCTTGCAGTCCATTACAGTAAGATATTTCACATTTCGTAGGTAATACATACCCAGTTCAAACTCATTCTGGTGTGTATGTAAGAGCCTGTCTGTGTTTCTTTTAAAATGATCAGCTGTACTTCTGTTAAAACTATCCATGATGAGTCTAATCCAGGTCGGGCAGATCGTTTACATGAAACTTTTTCTCATATATTTGTACTAAGCCTTACCAGTTCTACATTCGTAACGTGTATTGAAGCTAATCAGTTTTTATGTTCAGGGCTGTCACATCCACTCAGTGTTTTAAATAGTTCACTGCGATGACCCTGAAGTCTGCTGGGAACTAAAGAAAACTGTGTCAGAGCCTTCAGGCGATTTTGTTTACTCAGACTCCAGACAGAAGGAATTAGATATTTGTAATCCTAGTCTGTCTGTCTGTCTGTCGATAGCCGTAGCCCAGGGGTTTAATTAGATGAAAAGAGATATTGTAGGTGTACCGTAGAGTAATGGCTGCCCCTCTACCATCAGTGGAGTGTAACGTGGGCTGCTGCCAGTGAAATGGTGAGACGTCGAGTACACTTAAGAGGTAGGTCTCTCTCTACCTCACTTTCCCTCTCTGTATTCTTTTATTGGAAGTGAGGTGGGATATAGCCACATCTTTGGTTACGGAGTTTTATTGTACACAGTTATATCGAGAAGTTATTAGAGTAACGTAACGCGATGACAAACCTCCTAACTACCCCCTCCTACTTCTATCTCTGATCGTTCTCCCTGGCTCTGCCCTTACAGCTGCATTCCCTGGGATTATATACCGACCAGGGCGTGGTTGTCTGTCTGGTACCTTTCCATATGTAGTTTTCCACAACGTAGTTTTCCATGACATCAGATAACTGGTTCAAGTTCGTTATATCGTGTTCATGGAATACTTGCATTGTCTGACTAACAGGGCTTTGTGATACTTCAGGTGGTCGGACATTCCTGTCTCGAATTATGGCACGAAATTTCCTGAAATGGACATATGCACCTACTGGACATTACATATAACGATGCCTATATCTATATAGTTACATAGAGATATGTTACATATTGATGCCTACATCTCTCTCTGTCAACCCTTGTTGTGCTATCCCGTTCTCTTACATCTGTGACCAGAGTACTGAAAAATTAATAAAGTTAAGGCTTGACTGCCTTTAGGGACCGTAAGATCTGTGTGGTTTGCGTGTGTGTCAAACACACACACACACACACACACACACACACACACACACACACACACACACGCACACACACACACACTTACATGCATACATATGTACACACGCATACGCTCCTAAGCGAGCATGCACGAGCACTCATACACTCGCTCGCGCACTCCCTCCCTCTCTCTCTCTCTCTCTCTCTCTCTCTCTCTCTCTCTCTCTCTCTCTCTCTCTCTCTCTCTCTCTCGTCTTGCTGTGCTATCTTTTTCTCATACTGCTGTGACTAGAATACTGAATAATTATATGTGTTAAAGCTGGGAATCCTTTAGGGACGGTAATATCTGCGTAGTCTGTGTATCTGTAACTCCCCCCCCCCCTCTCTCTCTCTCCCTTTGTTGCATTGTTTGGAAAGTTTTAGGTCACTCCTGAACAGTACACCTAATCCCTTTTCTAAATCGGTCATCCTTAATGTTATTCCCAAATGGTAATAGTCTTATCCGTGATGTCCATGGCCACTGTATATTGCTCTGCATTACTCCCAGTTAAATGGAATTTGCTATGTCCCAGGCCATTCCTCAAACTCTAAATAAATCTGATAACAGTTTCTGAAGCCCTTAAGGAGTGCTATCATTTGCTCTAAGTTTTGTGTCATCTGTAAACTTTGAGATCACATTTAACAGACCAACATCAGTATCATCAAAATAAATGATAAAGAGGCCTGAACCAAGGACTGACCCTTGTGGAACTCCAGAAGCAGCCGATACTCAGTCAAAGGAAAATCCGTTTGTTACTGAGGATAGATAGGTATGTAGGTAGCCAGGAAGATAGGCATAAAACTAGTGTCCATGATGTGGATGATGTGGAGAATCGTTGCTACCAGTATTAAGTCGTGAGCCGTTGGATAGCTCGTTGTGGAGTTTTATCTTGAGGTAGGTGCTGCTCTGTCTCCCTTGCCGCTCTGTTGATCTTGTATCGTAAGTGGAGGTGAGATATAGACTCTCTTGGGTTACTGGGTTTATTGTGACACACTTATATCGTAATGTGATAGGCAGAGTGACGGACCCACGAATTGTTAGCGTGACGGTAAACCTCCTATACTATCTTATCTCCTAAGCTTCCTTCTGTCTGCTCTGGTTCTCCCTGGCTGTCTAACTATCACCTCCGATTTCTAGGAATATATTCTGCTCGGTGGGTCTCGGGAGGTGTAATGTCTAGTACTTTTCCTGTCACATGGGCTAACAGGCTTTTGGCAGTTACCCCATGTGTTTGCTGCATAATGAGATTCTCGCTCGTCTGGAAAATGTTATGTGTTTTGCATTCTGGTCAGAGGATGTGTACGTCTCTGTCTGAACACTAGACATTGCGAGTTGTGCTAGTGGTGCATATCATGCTATGAGATATTATAATAATGCCTATAATTATTACATGTCTACAAGTATTACATATGACTTATTAATGGAATTAAAGAGGCTTCTAAACTGAACACCTTATGGAATTTATGTGAATAAGAATGTGAACATTTATGAAGCAGTAAGAAAGGGCTTTTAAAAGAGTGGAAAAGAGCTGACAAATATATGCGAGAGAGAGAGAGAGAGAGAGAGAGAGAGAGAGAGAGAGGGGCCTTAAAAATGCAATGTGAAATGAGTAAAGAGTAAACAAAAAATGTATCAGAAAGCGCATACCTTCGCCAACAGCCATTAAAAGATCTGTAATTTACAGCGATAGTTCCTATTTGCTAGCAGATGAATAGTTTTACTGTTCACATAATCAATTACCTGTATGATTTTGGTTTGCCCACACAAAAAAACTAGAGACTGCATAATTTCGCCAATGCCATGTTAGTTTCTGAATATTCCTGCATCGTGTTTCACCTTAAAATTTAGGCATATTCTTCCTTGACCCACTGCCCACATATCTTCAATGCTTTACTGAAATCCGGTAACATCTTGTTGAGATTAAAAAACATGGGAGAACACACATCATCTCTCTAACTTCGTTGGTGGAGGTAGTAATAGCAATAGACTTGTTGGTACCTGTACAACCATTTGATATAGATTAGGTAACAACTATATCCCTTGCATACTTGAAAGACTGGAAGATCAAAAGAAGAAGCCTCTTCCCACCCAAATATTCCTCCAGCCGTAGCAGGCAAGGGAAAAAGAAAATTAGAACGACCTCGAGGAAGCATAATACAAATTCATAATTCATAAAATACGGAATGACTAAAAGTGTGTTCTACACCTCATGTCACAGAACAAAGCTTAATGGGAAATAATAGCTTAGAATCAACATTATATTTAGCAGGCAAAAAGGAAACCAGAAGCAGACGGGGAATGGAAAGTGAAAGCAGTGAAGAGGAAGACAGGAGAAAATGAAGAGGCACGTAGGAAAAATAGTGAGACAGGAGGGAAATCAGAATGAGGCAGAAATGAAGTAGGCAAGTGAGCAGGATGGGCAAGATAAGATGAAGGGATATAGCAGAAAATGAGGATAAGAATGAGGTAGGTAGGAAGGGCCAGAGATATGTAGGAGTGAAGTAAGAGCAATATTTAGTCGAGCAGAAAATGAAGCAGGCAGAAAGGACAGATACGGAAGATAAGACGATGGAAGGTAGGCGGGTAGGCAAGAGGAAGGCAGGAATTGGCAGAGGGAGGTAAGTGTGTGGTTGGCAAACACTAAATATGAAGCAAGCAGAAAGGAGAGGGAAGATAGGACGGAAGAAAGTAAACAGGGAGTGGAGCTAGTTAAGAGTGAGGCAGGAAGAGGCAGAGGTAGGTAAGAGTGAGGCAGGAGAAGAGAAACATGAGTCAAGCAGAAAATGTGGCAGACAGACAGGCAGGGAGAATGAGCAATAAAATAGAGAGAAAAAAATGAGAAATTTGTGAGGCAGGAAAGAGCCTGTGTGAGTTAGGGATAAAATGCAGTGAGGTAGGCAGGATATGAAGAGAGAGAGAGAGAGAGAGAGAGAGAGAGAGAGAGAGGGAGGGAGGAAGAGAGAATTGCAGTTTCACAGCTTCACAGATACTCAGATGGCACAGATCTTAGGACTGCAACGAGGTGGTCTGACGTTAATGATGGTAAATAACGATTTGTCCTTACAAAACTGAAAGAAAAAGAAAATAATAGAAAGAAGCCTCTCCTCTCCAAACCCTCTGGCAAGGAGTCGTACGGGAAATAAAATATCCAGAGGTAGAAGCCCTTAGAGACTGCACCACGTTAGCCTTAAAAATGGTCCAAGTGCCGAATACTTGACTTTCTGTTACCTTGACATCTGGCCAATTGTTCTCAAGATAGGACTAACTTATTCTTGTCTAATAACCCACATTTCCCCAAAGTTTGCAAAAAAGATCAACACTACTCAGGTTGGCTTTCGGAGACCTTGACCTTCTACATCTTGATAACAAAATCGCATTACTCCGACCTTGCTTCATCCCCCATCCTGTCACCAAAATTTACCCAAAACTCTTTGAATTAAAAAGTCAAATATTTGTCCTTGCCACATGATCTTGAGCTTTGCCAAATTTTTCCAAAAAAAATTGCAGGAGTATTTGATTTAGGGAGGAATTTCAGATGACTAATATTGGATTTCGTTAAAGACACTAGAGTCTATGGGCATTAAGTGGATGCCTCACGACCTTAATCTAGGGATGCAGTGAAGTTGCTAAGTCTGAGTGAGTAAAGTATCTCGCAAAAAAAATAAATAAATAAATACATAAAAATGACACACGGACAGCGCCACTCCTGCGGATGCTCCCGCTGCCAAAAATAGGTCACCCTCTTCGCTGACCGTCAGTCTTTACAGTAAGTTTGGCTAAAATAAGATCAAAACTGTTTTAATATTTTGCTCATGCACAAGCACACAAAGTAGAAGTATGACCTTACCTGTGACCTTGATTATTGATCAAGTGTTCCGAAAATTGCCTGTGAACTCAATGATCTTCTAGTTGCAGGCCAGGACCCCATGTGCGATGATGAGCTACTACACATATCTTGCCTTTATCTAGCATTGTTGAATTCTTTTAGAGTGTTTATACTTTCAGTAATGAACAGCGCCACAAATCATAATTCCTTTAGTATTATGGGTTGCTCGTCTGTTTTGGTGCATCGTTAAGAACTCATAAACAATTTTTTGTTAAGATTTTCATCATGCATTGCCTGGCATTTTTCAAAGTTAAGTGACGTTAGCCATTT
This sequence comes from Coenobita brevimanus, assembly GCF_032717465.1. Classification (NCBI taxonomy): domain Eukaryota; kingdom Metazoa; phylum Arthropoda; class Malacostraca; order Decapoda; family Coenobitidae; genus Coenobita; species Coenobita brevimanus. The sequence continues at coordinate 26,178,692 of NC_136955.1, forward strand.
CATAAATCATTTACTTTGATATAAAACAATTTATAGTCATAGCTTCTCATTTTCAGATAGACAGCACTCACTTTAGGTACCACATTCGAAGTTTGACGATGTATTGCTCCAACGCTTCGTCATTTACCTAGACACTACATTGCATTGCACCTAACACTGAACTCTGCGGAACCTTACTTCTGACATTTAATTAAGGTGTAGAAGCTCCATTACAATTTCCCTCTGTTGCCTGCCTGTTAACCAGTTGACTAATAACTCTTTCTCCGAGGTACTTCACTTTATATATTACTTTTTGTGAGGTTCTCATAGTAAATACCCTCTAGAAATTTCAGCTAGTGTCAAATGACAGCGTCTCACCATAAATAAAATATATCTTATTGCGAATTTCAAGCTAAACATTCACACGTAAAGGACCCCAGATGAAGCAATGCTGGTTATCTCTAATCAGATAGCTGATAAGGGCAAGGTATGATATAATTATCTCTATAATACCACGTATCAGTACTCTGTTTATAACTGACGTGTGACTGGACTGTGATTATCAACGAGAGAGAGAGAGAGACAGACAGACAGACAGACAGACAGACAGAGAGAGAGACAGAGAGAGAGAGAGAGAGAGAGAGAGAGAGAGAGAGAGAGAGAGAGAGAGAGAGACAGAGAGAGACAGAGAGACAGAGAGACACAGACAGACAGACAGACAGAGACAGATACAGAGACAGACAGACAGACAGAGGGGCTGGCAATTAAGTTGAGAGAGGAAGTGGCAGGAAAAAAGCGTGGGAGACAGAAAGAAAAACGAGAGAGAGAGAGAGAGAGAGAGAGAGAAGTACAATGTAAAATGAGTACAGAGTAAACTAGAAAGCACTCAGAGAGCGCATACCTCCCTCATTGCCATTGCCATTAAAAAGGATCCGGAAACGGATTCGTGGAAATATTGTGGGAAATATATAGGATCCATAACCAACCCAAAATGTAATTATTGTGTCCTTGACCAATGGCCCACTCTTCCACAAAACTTTAATGAAATTAACTGAGAACTTTTGCAGATATTATTCGGGAAACATAGGATCCGGATCCGGATCAACCCCGAAATTTAATCAGTTCTTTCTTGACCCATGGCCCACCATCCAACAAAATTTCATTTGAGAAGTTTTGGAGATATTGTGCGGGATACTCTGGATCCATATCCGGATCCGCCCCCAAATTTATTCAGTTCTTTCTTGCCTTATGGCCCACGCTTCCACAAGATTTCATTGAAATTCTCTGAGAACTTTTAAAAACTGCGTGTGGACAAACAGTCAAACATAGGTGAATTTATAACCTTCCACAAATTCGTTGGCGAAGGTAACTAGAAAGCAATCAGGAAGCGCATACCTCAACCACCACCAATAAAATCTATGATTTTTAGCAGTAATTCCCATTCCTAAGCAGATGAATTTTTATGCGGTCTCACATAACCAATTATTCTATGATCTGCGTCTCCCCTGACACAAAAACTAGGGAGCGCATACCCTTGCCAGTGCCAATGGAATGTATTATTCATTTTTGCATAGGGATCAACTGCACCTCAGAATTTACGCAACTCTTCCTTGACCCACTGCCCACCTATTTACAATATTTTACCGAAATCCGATAACAATTTTTTTATATATCTTGTACACAAGCAGATAATAAGACGGGTGAGTACATCGCCTCTCTTCGTTGGTGGAGTTACTAACAGCACCAGACTTGTTAGTGCCTCTGCATTTATCTATTAATTAGGTAATGACAATGATATCTCGTGTATGTGTGTGAAAGATAAGGTTACGGTATATAAATACGAAGCCTCCTCCTTCCACCAAAAAATTACTTTAGTAGAATCCGGCAGGAAGAAAATTGAGAACGACCACGAAGAGGCATAACAAAGTGATAATTCATTAAATAAGGGATGGCTAAAATTGTGCCCTACACTTGTCACAGAACAAAGCTTCACGGGAAACAACAGATTAAAGTCAACATTACTAGTATATCTGGTATGCTGAGAGGAAGCGGGAAACAGACGGGGAATGAAAGATGAGGGCAGTGACGAGGGAGGCAGGAAAAATGAAGAAAGGCAGGTAGGAGATATAGTGAAACAGGAGGGAAATCAGACTGAGGCAGATTGTAGAAATGGAAGTAGGTAAGCAAGCAGGATATGCTGTCATAAAAGACTTTGTAGTTACTTGTAGAGAAGTTATATATATATTAGACTTGTGGACGAGCGGTTGTTATACTTGAGTAGCTTTGTAAGTAGATAATCTTCTTTCCCATTTGTCATTCAATGACAAGGAGAGGTAAAGAATAGTATGGAACTATTTTTATTTGTCTTGGAAATATTAACAAGTCTCTCACACAGAGCGAAGTATAAAGTAGAGTCCCAGGAGCTATCTCCCTGTCTCGCTCTCTCTGTCTCTCTCTCAAGTTGCTAAGCCCTTCTCCTTACGACCTGTCCGTTCTATGGCTAGCTTCCTTCTGAGCTCTCTTTCCTAAATTCTGGTGAAACAGGAGACGTATCACGTGTGTTCCCTGTGATTGGAAAGTTCTAGAAGTCTGTGTGTGAGTATGTGTGTATGTGTGTGTATGGTCAACAAGGCTTTGTTCACCCGGTGAATTGCTGACAACTAACTGACTGGCTACTTCGTAATCTGTCGTCAGCTTTTCCTCAGTGTAACTTGCAAGATCATTTCCCATTCCCAGGCTCGCATAGAGCTGTCTATCTATCTATTTATCTATCTATCTATTATGATTTGTAATTTTAATATGGACTCATAACAAGGCAAAATAAGATTAAAGGATGTAAGCAGAAAATAAGAATAAGCATGAGGTAGGTAAGAAGGGCCAGAGATATGTAGGAGTGAAGTAAGAGAGAAACTATGTCGAGCAGAAAATGAAGTAGGCAGCAAGGATACATATGGAAGATAAGAGGAAGGAAGGTAGGCGGGAAGTGAGTGTCGGCGAGAGGAAGGCAGGAGTTGGCAACGGGAGGTAAGTGGGTGGTTGGTAAACACTAAAAATGATGCAGGAGGAAAGGAGAGACAAGATAGGACGGAAGAAAGTAAACTGGGAGTGGAGAGAGTTAAGAGTGAGGAAGGAAGAGGCAGAGGTAGGTAAGAGTAAGGCAAGAGGAGCGAAACATGAGTCAGGCAGAAAATGAGGCAGGCAGGGAGAACGAGCAACAAAATAGAGAGAAAAATTGAGAGATTTGTGAGGTAGGAAAGAACCAGTGTGAGTTAGGGCTAAAATGCAGTGAGGTAGGCAGAATATATAGAGAGGCCGAGAGAGAGAGAGAGAGAGAGAGAGAGAGAGAGAGAGAATTGGAGTTTCACAGTTACACAAGTGACACAGATCTTAGGACTGCATAGAGGTGGTCTGACGTTAATGTTGGTAAAGAGTACACTTCTACTCACAAACCATAAAGAATAGATATAGCAGAAAGAAGCCTTTTCCCTACAAACCCTCTGAGAAGTAGTGGTACAGAAAACTAAATAGAAAGAGGTAGAAGCACTCAGAGATTATATTACGAGCGCTCTACAAATGGTTTTGGGGCCGAATACTTGAATTTGTCCTTTTACCTTGCCACTAACGGATTGTTCTCAAAATATGATTAATTTATTCTTGTCTGACCCTCAACATTTTCCCTTAATTTTGCAAAAAAAGGATCAACACTACCTCTGTGTACCTCCTGTGACCTTGACCTTTGACCTCTTGATCTTAAAATCAGCTCTCTCCATCCTTGCTTGACCTTTCATCCTTTCATCAACTTAACCCATAACTTTTGATATATAAAGTCAAATATTTGTCCTTGCCGTATGATCTTGGCCTTTGACCTTCCGTTTTAAAAAATGTACAGGAGTCTTTCATGGAAGGAGGAATTTCAGGGGCCTAGTATTGGACTTTATTAGATACACTAAAGTCTATGGTCAACCCTCAGTGGCCATGGGTTCAGAAATTTGCCGGCTCCCCTGACCCACCCCGGAACCATTAAAAACAAAACTTAATTTCTTTTTTTTTTTTTAGTTGTGGGTGGGGGGGCTCACCATCCACTCACTCGATGTAGTGCTGCTGTTGGGTGTCTACCCTTTCCTCTTCTCCATCTTTCTTTCATTCCATCCTCTTCTGTCTTTCTTTCCTTCATTTTTTCCTTGCCCTTCTGCCTACGGGTGACTTAACACTCCCTCTTCTGTCTTTCTTTCCTTCATTCTTTCCTCTTCCTTCTCCCCGTGGGTGACTCTACACTGAGTGACAAGCCAAATGGTTTCCTGAACACAACACCAGGAAACCATTTACTACGCTGGGTGGTAACGATATAAGCAAATTTTGGCGACTGGTGGTTTAGTGGGAAATTATTGCACTCCAATCAGATTGAGCCGGTGAAGGTTTATATCCAAGGGATGGTTGGGGTTGATTGCTCATGTAATGCCACTCAGGGATGAGTAAGGCTGGTCACTCTCATCTTAAATGTCGGGATCAGCTGCCTAGCCCCGGGCTCCTACGCTCCTCATGGGGCAATGTAGGATTGGATGATGGAAGGATGGATGGATTTGTTTTTCTTACATATGTGAAGAGGATTATCTGGCGCACATGACATTGTGTTATTTAGTTTTCTAAACCCATCTTGTGATTCGTTATGATCTGAGGAAGGTATCGTAAAATTATTGCAAGTGCCATTAACATGTCAACAGAGGGGGGAAAACATCAGGGAACTTGAGGCCCCCACAAGGAGGGAATCACACAGCCGCGAGCCTTTACATATCTAGAGCGGCACTGATTATCACCTTGACCTTGACCTACTTTCACCAATTTCGAACTCGATGATTTTCATCCCTACTACACACTTGTAAAATTTTGTGTTGATATCTTGAGCGGTTGTGAAGTTATCGAGCTAAGAGGCATGCAGACACACAAATAAACTGAAACCAATACTCGTAGGAGATTTTCATCCATACAACGCACCTGTAAAACTTTTTTTATATCTTGAGCGGTTGTGACGTTATCATGGTAACAGACAGACAGACCTTGACCTACTTTCACCAGTTTCAAACCCGTGATCGTTTTTTTTTTTTCCCCTACTACACACTCTGTAACACTTTGTGATGATATCTTGAGTGGTTGCAACGTTATCGTGCTAACACACACACACACACACACACACACATACACACACACACATTGAAAACAATACCAGCTTCGCTATTGCATATGGTAGAAAAGTGACCACCTGAGTGCTTTGAATGGCGAGTAGGGTCGGGTAAATGTACTAGTAACCTTCGTTCCCTTCCCATAATTGTTTGCAGTCTTTTATAGCTCGTGCTAATTTGACGTCACCGGCATGTTAGAGCAAAACGTTGCTCGATGCCAGCAGCAATCAAGGGGTTAAGTCGATGCCTCAGTGCCTAAATATGGGGATTCGATAAAGTTGCTGAGTCTGAGGGAGGGCAACACTTCATTTTCATATGAATAAATAAATTATATAACAGATACATGAACAACACTATTCCTACAATGCTCCCGCTTTGAAATATACTGTAGGTCTACCCATTTGCTGACCGCCAATCCTTCAAGCAAATATGGCTATAATACTATCAAAACTGTTTTAGTATTTTGTTCAAGCACAGACACACAGGAATCGAAGTATGACCTTGCCTGTGACCCTGATTATTGACTGTCTTGAAAATTGCCTTTGAACTTAATGACCTCTTAGTTATAGGCCATAAACTCATGTGGGTCAATGATGAACTACTGTAAATATCTTCCCTATTCAAGCTTTGTTGAATTCTTTTAGAATTTTAATATATTCATCATTCAACAGTGTCACAGATCATACTATCTTGGATAAAACTGACTGCTCTTAAGTTTTTGTGCATCATGAAAAAGTAATAAATTATTTATATTAAGATTTTCAGCATCCATTACCTGACATTTATTAACATTAACTGACATTAGAATTTTCAGAGATCATTGATGCTGATCTACATAATTTTGCCATCATAACTTGTCATTTTTAGATACATGCACTTTCACTTTAGGTGTCACATTCGAATTTTGACGAACCATTGCTTAATCCCACATAGTCGTCAGTTACATATATAGTACATTCCATTCTACCTAACACTGAACTCTGGGGAACCCCCATTTGTAACATATACTTAAGGCATAGATGCTCTGTCGTGGACTTGCCAAATTGTGTTTTTATACATTGATTGATTGATTGTATTAAAAAGAATCTGGTGGCGCAACTGCCAGGGTCATATGCCACTGGAAAACAAAGTAAAAGACGCAGCAAAAAAAAAAGTGCATATTAAAAAAAAAAGTTAATATCTGTTAGTAGGAATAAAATATCAAAAATAAGAAGAGAATAGTTTATAAAATATTAATTACTTATAAAAGTGGAAGGAGGCCTGCCTCCTGAAGAAAACTGAAAACATCAGTAAAATTGCTAGAGGCATCACTAAGCATCGAGGACAAACAATAAGCACCATCTGTCACGGGGTTTTTAAAATATCACGGTGTTTTTTAAATAAATGCTTAATTATTATTTAATTGATAATAATATTCAATAATATTGAAGAGCAGAGACAATGAACTGTCTTGCTAAATCAAGCAACGATTACTTTACGCTAGCTAGCTTCGCACGATTCTCTAAGAACGAGAACTTATAAACTTTCTCAACAGTACACAGCAGAGACTACTCAATTGCTGTTACTGTACTGTTAGCCTCTGGAGAAAGTTACTTCACCCCTGACAATAAATAACTAATACTAACATCAGGTTCTTGCTGATGCTTAACTCCTAGGTGGTACAACAGATTTTAAGTTAATACAACAAGACTGGCTTAAGTACCAGTTATGAATAGCAAAACGTTTATGCAAGCTAGGAGCTATGTGGGAAATAAGCTTAATTATGGAGAAATGAGACAAGAGTTTACATTACATTAAGCTCAAGAAAAAGAACTGTTAAATTTATTTATTACAAAAATAAATTTAACGTTACACTTCAAATGAATTCAAATAAAGAGATCGTACTCACACACTCACACAAGAGCTAAATCCTTATGCCTAGGAAAAACACCTTAATTAAACTCTTAAACCTAGGAAAATACAAAAGGAAATACTGGTCGATGAATGCTTTGTATCACCCAAGGGTGGGAGCACTGGAGACTGTGGTCTAAGTAGAGCCTGGCTGATTTCTCACTTGTTGGAGCACAGATCCTTAATCCGTCAGAGCAAACACTGGACTGAATAAGTCGTGGGAAAAAAGGGGAGCAGTAGGCCGCATTTTTTTTTAACGGTCGAGGCAAGCAGAGGCGAACAATAAAGAAACAATAGAATTGCTCAGTAGAGCACTTAGTGACGTGCATTAAATCGGTCACTTTTGAAACAGTGACGAATGTTTTGAAAAGTATACCCTGAAATGGAGAGAGAAACGGTTAACTGAGTGATACACAATGAGTTTTCCACTAATAGTTCGTGGCTTCTCACAAAAGGGAAATGTCGCGAATTTGATTCGTGACACCATCTGCTTCCTTATGCCTATGGAGGAATCTCTGATGTAGGTCCCCCAAGCTCGGGCACTCGACCAGAAAGTGACGGATAGTAAGGGGAACAAGGCAGTCATCACAATACGATTGAGTCTCACCACTCATGAGGAACCCATGTGCAAACCAAGAGTGCCCAATGTGAAGCCTAGCAAGAGCCACCTCCAATCGCCGATGTATGGAGGGGAGAACCCTTGGCACAACCACTCTCTGAAAGATTTCTTTCAGCTTATTATGTGTAACATCATCCCAGTGTCTCTGCCAAGAAGTACGAATTGTGCACCGCAAGTAAGGTGTTACATCAGAAGCAGGAAGCGGGTAGTCAGTTAGGGGCTGTTGAGAAGACACAGCTTTAGCTAATGTATCTGCCCTCTCATTGCCTACCATACCAACATGTGCGGGACCCCAACAGAAGTCCACATGACGGCCACGATGGCCAATAAGAGTAAGCCACTCGAAAATTGATAGAACCAATGGATGGGATGCATTAAAAGACTCCAGTGCAGACAGAGCACTATGCAAGTCACTAAAAATCACAAAGACGGACTGGGGGAGAGTAAAAATGATTTTAAGAGCATGTAAAATTGTGGTCAGTTCAGTTGTATACACTGAAGTAATGCCAGGTAGGCTACCGCCCCTACTAAAGAAGGGAAGACAACATCTAAACCTACCCCAATATCAGTCTTAGACCCATCAGTATAGATGGGGACAGAACCCTCATGAGTGGAGGCATGTTCAAGAAGAGAGAGAGGGTCACCTGAGAGGGAAGCGAGCCCTTTTTTTCAACAACGGACCTACAAAATGTCACGCGAGGGAGTAGCCAAGAAATCACCCTTGGGGTCCGATGTGGACAAACTGCCAGTCTTGGAACAGAGAGGGCTAACATAAAAGTGCGGACCCAGTAACCAAAGGGCTTCGGGAAACTAGGACGGGTGTCATAAACAGTAGATCGGGAATCCTTGGAGATGATGACACAAGAAATTGAGTCTGGAATGCGGTGAAGACGATAGTGTTTTTATACAAATTCATGACATTGTATTATTATGGGAAAGCAAGATGCATTAGTGAAAAACCCAGAAATATTCACTTAGCTAACTGTCCTGACAGTGCTCCAATCGGGATTGTTCTCAAAACGTCCGTCATTGTTTCACTAATGATTGTTTTTATGCACGCCCTTGGCGCATTCCTGAGTGATACTTCTGTGTATTTATCGTTCCTCCGCCCTGCCTCTTTAGCCGTTAAGCTAAGCCACGCCTACTTTCGGTGATCATGTATTGCTTTGTGGCTAGTGTGAAAACATTAGTCACCTAATGTAGTGCTGCCATGGGAGGAGGACACTGAGAACAGTGCAGAGAAGCGAAGACCCCGTCTTAGCGGCTTATCACCCAGTCTCTAGCAGTGCTACTACCCACGCAGCTGGTGATCGGCAACAGTGGACGTCAGTACGGTGCACAGTAATGTGACCTGAGTAGCAGTGCTATCCAGTCTCTTCACAGCCACAACTTCGTTTTCACCACTGACCAGTATTTTTTTGTTTTCTAGGCTTAAGAGTATTAGCAAGCTGTCTGATTTGAGTGAGTGATTACTCGTTTATCTTGTAACGTAAGAATTCATTTTGTTTGTAGTCAATAAATTTTTTAGTTCTCTTCTTTGAGCTTGATTAAAATGGAAGACTTACTGTGCTTACGTCAGTTTGGTACTCCCAGTTTGCACAAACTTCTTATATTAATCACGACTGGTAGTTAAGCCAGTTCTTTCATATTCATAAATCCGTTTGCGCCAGCCAGGAACTAGCACCAGCAGGAGTCTGTGTTTATTAGTACAGTATTAATTATCGATTGTCAGGGCTAAGGACACTTTATCAGAGGCCAACAGTATCAACAGTTCAGTATTTGTGAGTGATTAGTCTCCGCTGTGTACTGTTGAGGAAGTTTATGAAATTCTCGCTTTGTAGAGAATGGCAAAGTAAGCCAGAATAAAATAAAACTTATTACTTTATTTCACAGGTCAATTGCTGTCGTGTTAGTGGTGACTCCTTTTTCTCCCATAAGTAATGGAGATATATTCAGTATAGGCTAAAAGCCAGACATGATCTACCTCACATGAAACCATATTGGGTATCTTTAACGAAATAGCTGATTAGTGCAATGTATGACATAATTCCATCTGTAAAAACATGAATTAGTACTCTGCTTATAACTAACGTGAAAATGATTGGTACGGAATCATGAGAGAGAGAGGGTTAGATAGGAATTGCTGGTCCGAGTGAGAAACAGAATTAAGTGAAGATATGAGGAGAGAGAGAGAGAGAGAGAGAGAGAGAGAGAGAGAGAGAGGCAGGAATTGCTGGTGTGAGTGAGAAGCAAAATTACTTCAAGACAGGAGGAGACAGGAAAGAGAGAGAGAGAGAATGTGGAGTTTCGTGAGGTATAAATTAATATTCTTGAACAAATGAGACTCCTAAAACTGCAGACACTAGGAGGGCACCATAGTTATGAAGACAAGAATGTGAGCATAAAATAGAGGAGAAAAGAAGAGAGTGTGGAAGGGAGCAAGAAGAAGAGTGATTTTGAAGAAGTTGGAAGAAAGGGCGAGAAACCAGGATGCAATCATTGCAAAAAAATAGGAAAAAAAGCTCTTTCATATGGGGAGGAAAATAATATACATGACTAGGTAGCATACAGTAAATGACAGAGAAAGTAAGAACTAATGTTCGTTAACTGAGGCCGGTATAGCCACCAGCGGGCATACCCATAGACTGCATGACCATCAACTGGTATAACCATCAGAAGGTATAACCATCAGCTGGTATAAACATCAAATGGTATAACCATCAACTGGTATAACCATCAGAAGGTATAACCATCAGCTGGTATAAACATCAAATGGTATAACCATCAACTGGTATAACCATCAGAAGGTATAACCATCAGCTGGTATAAACATCAAATGGTATAACCATCAACTGGTATAACCATCAGAAGGTATAACCATCAGCTGGTATAAACATCAAATGGTATAACCATCAACTGGTATAACCATCAGAAGGTATAACCATCAGCTGGTATAAACATCAAATGGTATAACCATCAGATAGTTTAACCACCAGCTGATATAACTATTAGCTGGTATAATCATCAGCCAGCATAGCCATCAGCCAGCATAACCGTTAGTAAACATAACGGTCAAGCGGCATAGCTATCTGCCAGCATACCCATCAACCTCCACAGTCATCAGTTGGAACATTGTTGGCCAGTGTAATCAAAAGCTGACATTAATCATAGCCGGCATAAGAGTAGCCTGGCATAGCCATCGATTGGAATAACCATCACCTGACATAAGAGTAACCTGGCATAGCCATCAGTTGGAATAACCATCAGCTGGCATAACAGTTAGCCAGCATAACTGTCGTTCAGCATTACCATCAGCTGACATTACTGGCAGCCTGCTTAGCCATCAGTTGGCATTATAGTCAGCCAGTATAACCATCGTCCTGCAGAACCGTCAGCCGGCATGCATGTCAGCCAAGAAAGCCATAAGAAGAGTTAAGGTGAGTATTTAAAATACAGCTGCATCCTTTTTGTGGGTTAATTCAACCATACTCAGACCCAGAGTAAGCAATGTCGATTTTAGTCAGTTCAGGTCTACTCTATGTAGGTTTGATCCATTCAGACTGGCATGAGGTCATGAAGGTTCAATTAGGTATATTTTGATTAACTGCATTACTACAAGAACGACTTTTATACTCTTACAATATTCTTCATACTTTCAGGCGAGTATTCAACTTAGGAGGGGATTTTTGAATTGTAGGAGTTAGATCTTGCTTCCTTTAACTGTTTCCTTAAAGAGATCTCCCGAAACTGAGTAGAATCGCTTACTTACAGGCAGCAACAATATATGAAAGCAACACATCCTCTGTTTTAGGGTTCTTCACATCTTCACTTCCAGTTCTGCTCAGCTAGATAAATATTCGATCATTCAGATATTGATGGATCGGAAAGGCCGATTAATTTTCATCTGTGTCTGTGAAAAGTTAGGCTCATCACATCAATTTCGGTCGTCAGACTGCTTGAAGTCAGCTTAGGGAACGTCAGGACCATATAGGTAAAACTTAGTCAGTGAACGTTCTCCACAACAGTTCAGGAACAGTCAGTTCAGTGGAGGTCCGTTCAGGTCTAGTAATATCCATTCATAGCCTTCATATTTAACCAGGTCCACTCTGATCACACCCGATTTCTTCATATCCTTTTACATCAACTGAGATCCATTCTAGATTCTAGTCCATGACCAGGTACATCGTTTTATGACTAGCTAATTCTGTTTAGATCCATTTTGGCCACTTCATGTCTATAATATTAATTAAGGTTGTGCAGCCAAGGACCATTTTCAAGGCCCAGTCAGGTCAACTTCGGGCCAATAAAGGTCAGTTCAAGACCATTCGAGGCAGTTAAGTCCATCCAGGTAATTCAGTGCCACCTCAGGTCCAGTCAGCCTTATCACTTCTGTTTGGCATAGTTAAGTCATTATAGGCTAGTTTAAGTATTCTCGTTTCCATTTACTTCCATTCAGGTCTGAGCAGATTTGAATTATGATTCAGTCGCCTCCACTCAAGTCAGCTGTACTTCAAGCAACTATTATTCATTCCAGTCATGTTCAGATCCAGTTAGATCAGGTCTAGACTATTTCACTTAATTTAGGTCCTCTCAGGTTACTTAACGTCATTTTTGTCGATTTACATCAAGAAGAATCCACTGAGATTATGCTTAAGAATACATGTGACAAATATTAGCCCTATTCATGACGGCTCAAGTTGAAAGTCTTTTCTGACCTCTTTTAGTCCACAGGTTGAATGGGGACAAACCAGATATTTTCAGCACATGTCAAAATAGCCACATGTTAAAAAACAGCCCCATTTACTCAAAAGTTTGATGAATTTTATCGGTAAAGGACTTTCAGAACAGAATGAAATGAACGGACATGAGTGAGTTAGATGGGGAGGGACGATTAAGGGTGGCAGGTCACAGTTGAGGGTGTTGCTGTGTGAATGGGTGTCGAAGTTCAGTTAGTAGCAGAGCAGACGTTGATGCGATATTCACCACATCAGAGTAGAAACGGATGAGGTGGATGGAGAGGACTGGGTGAGATGGACTCTGATGGTGATGCATGGTGAGGAAGGTTGGGAAAAAATAGACATTATGAAGATAAGCATAAGCACAGTAGGCTAGCCAGTCTCAGGAAGCTGGTGTTTGGAAAGAAATAAAAACATAAGATAACGAGAATTAGGAAGAGAAAAAAAAAAACAAGCAGACATAGAATAAACTTTTCCTTGCTCCGATGCGCGCGCACAGATACTCACATACACACACACACACACACACACACACACACACACAGCGAAGCTTTGGAAAGAAATGTTAATGGAAGGTAAAAAAAAAAAAAAAGAATATTGTGGGACGCGAGAAAATTGAAAGGATCCGAGAGAGAGAGAGAGAGAGAGAGAGAGAGAGAGAGAGAGAGAGAAAATGTTTAGGGATGGGGGTAAGAAGAAAGGTGAACAGCGGGAACGCAATAAGAAAGATGATAATGAAAAGGATAAAAGGAAAGAGTAAGAGGAGTAGAAGAGATGAAGAGGAGGGCAAGGATGACGAGAAGATAAAGTCATCAGAGAGAGAGAGAGAGAGAGAGAGAGAGAGAGAGAGATTTAGTATGATTAGAAGGAAGAAAGGTGAAGGGGAAGAGCTGGAAGAGGACATAAGGAAGATTGAAAGTGAGAGAGAGTGTTTTGTTTGGAGGAAGAAAGGAGAGACGGAGTGGTGGCGTTAAGTAAGAGAGAGAGAGAGGAGAGACGGAAGGTTGAGTGAGGAAAGTAGAGAAGAGGATGGAAGTGGAAGAAAGAGGAAATAGAGAGAAGAGATGAAGGCTGGAGTGAGGAAAGTGAGAGGGAAAGAGAAAAAAAGGAGGTACATATTAAAAAAATTTATATATTAGAAGAAAGAGGGTGATAGCACTGCTTGGATGAACTAAGAATAGAAAAACACTACGGAAGGAAGAAAGGAAGAAAAAATTAGGAAAGCAGAGAGAGAGAGAGAGAGAGGTAAGGAGCGAGGTGAGAGAAAAAAAAATGACGAAGGAAGAAAGGAATGAGGAGAGTGAGTGAGAGGAAACAGCAAGTGAAACAAATTTAGAAGAGAGAGAGAGAGCAGTGAGCAGGAGGAATACTGGAAGTGATATGGTGGAGCTTTAGCTGAGATGGATGAGAAGAACGAAGGACGGAAAGGAGAAGGGGGAAGGAGAAAGGGATAAGACGTAAAGAGAGAAGGAGGAAGTAAAAAAGAAGGGAAAGGGAAGGGAGAGAAGGAGAAGAACTAATGTACTCCTTTTTAGTCTAACTTGGCCTAAAATTGTCACCTCTGCATCATCAGTGCTGGATTTTAACATTGGGATTATCACTAGAATATGATACTGGTTAAGAATAGCCTACAAGTATGAAAAAGATATCTAGAAATTGAGCTGTGTTTTACTACTTCTTAGCTACGTGAAATAGGTTGCAGAGAATTACAGTCTAGGGTAAGTTAGGTGAAATTGGTACGGATACGTTGAAAAACTAAGTTGCCTTTTTGCTCTTAAGCGTCTGTGCAGGGTTAAAAATAAATACATTAAAGAGATGAACAAAGATGTTAGAGGAAAGCACATAGCAAGAGAACTACTTTGGTCATTTCAAGACAAAGGAATTCTATAACTCAGACAAGGATAGCAAAGAACACCACGCCCTTTAATCTTTCCAGTCGTAGACAGCAAGAAAAAGTGAAGCACTACCACACAGCATATAAATTTGTCATGGAAATTCATAATAAAGGGTGAAATGGGAATACTATATCTGTGAGGAAAAGTAACATCAAGTATTCATTAGTACATACAGTAACAATATTTTTCAGTTGTATCCTCCACACTTTACTTCTAGAAAACGTTATACATTAGAAATATTTAATTCATGAATGAGTATGCTTAATTGGAGATTAGGTCTCAAAACTTATCTTTGCGATTATAAATGTTGGTACAGTATGACGTTTTACCCTACTGGAAAACGATTAGTAGACGGCATCACTGTTGTAGAAGAATTGCTTAGTTTCATGTGAATGGAATCTCTTGCCAACAGATTTTAAAAACATTACCACTTATTCGATGAGCATACTGTGAAGCATTTGCCAACTACCAGACAGTCTTGTCCTTTACAAATTGTGTCTCTTCTCACGGGCTGTGCGTAGCAGATATACAGATTCATACTTTTTAAGCGTTCCTCATATTTCTCAGCGTAGATATAGTTTGTGTTAACTCTTACTATACTTTGCAGTTCTATATTTATACTATTTTTTGTTTTCGATGTGGCAATATCTCTAGGAGCAGTTCTGTCATTCACTAACGTTTTTCGGACTTGAAGTGCGTTGCTCCCGTAGACATTAACAAAGCCCCATATTACGGCCTTGAACCATTGTACTTTTCGTAATAAAATGGCCAGCAATGGTAGAACTGTTTCGAGTGTTGATGTAGTAGAACAGAGGTTCTTTCTTCTTTTTTTTTTTTTTCGTTTAATGGCCCCCCAGACAAAATACAATAACATTCGTGGTCCCCATCTGTCTTCATTTGAAGAAGTTCAGCAACTTGCTTGAATGAACATGCTCGATATGTATTTTTAACACCTATGACAATTAAACAGAGATGCATTGCATGCACATCAAAGGTTACTCAGAAACTGAAATGAAAACTCAAGCGTACAGTCAGTTTATAATGTCTGTTGGCTTATCATTGGTTCTGAAACAATAAAGGCACTGAATGGGTAATTTTGATCGTGGAACAAATTAGTCTTTCGGTCTGGCGCTTAACAGCAGACTTTTCGTATAGTTCGGTACGAGCCGATTCGAAGCACACAGTCAGTGCGACGTGGTGTTTCAGGTGCTACTATAGTGTGCGGTTTACCGGGATATTAACACTATAGCGTGCGGTTAGGATAGGATAGGATAGGTTAGGGTAAGATAGGATAGGTTAGGGTAAGATAGGTTAGGTTAGGTCAAGATAGCTTAGGATAGGTTTGGGCAGCTTGGGTTAGGTTAGATTAGGATAGGATAGGGCAGCACAGAACCTAACTTAACCTAACGTAACCTATCCTCTCCTGTCCTACCCTATTCTTTCCCACCGTGTATAGTTCTGTCCTGTCCTATCTTAACTTTACCTACCCTAACTTATCCTGTCCAAACTTAACCTAACCTATCAGATTCTAGCAAATCTAACTAACTTTGTAACTAATCTAACCTATCCTAGCCTAGCCGCACGCTGTAGTGTAAATGCCTGGTAGACCTCACACAATAGTGGAACCATGTATCATTCTTACACTGTACTCTTTTCTTCTGCTACGTTCTTTTCTTCGATTGTTCTTCGATGTATGAGACACTTTAAAATTCTCTCAGTTCATCGTGCATTGCTTCCAGGTATGCCTCGAAGGAGACCATTTGACAGAAAAATGGGGTGGGGGATTGCTCACAAATCTTGCCTCAGAGTTACAAAAATGTTATATATATATATATATATATATATATATATATATATATATATATATATATATATATATATATACTACTTGCGTAGATGTAATTCAAGAGAATGTCCGTAGTGTGGCTGCTGGGTTGTGAGGGGAAGTACTGTATATCCTCTGCACCCCAGGTCTCTGTCTCTGTCTCTGTTTCTGTCTGTCTGTCTCTGTCTGTCTGTCTGTCTGTCTGTCTGTCTGTCTGACTCTCTCTCTCTCTCTCTCTCTCTCTCTCTCTCTCTCTCTCTCTCTCTTGCTCTTTAGCGTTATATACAGAATTTATACCTCCTGTTATTTTTATTATACTTTTCGAGGGTAGAGCAAGCAAGAAGAGAGAAGGTAGCGGAGAGGAGAAGACGAAGTTGAGAAGGAGAAAACGGGATAGAGGAAGAGAGAATGAGAAAGGAAAAGTGGTGGAAGAAGAGAAAGGAAGGGGAGAAGAAAGATTGGGAGAAATAGGGAGAGTAAATAGATGAGACGAGAGACAGAAGGAATAGAATACCATGAGTTAGAAGGGAAAAAGAGGGAAGGACAATAAGCCGGAAGGAAGAAGTGTTGATGAAAATGAACGTAGACTGAGTAGGAAATCTATAAAGAATATGATCGTAGGAAGAAAAGGATGGAGAGAGAGAGAGAGAGAGAGAGAGAGAGAGAGAGAGAGACAGAGAGACAGAGAGAGAGACAGAGACAGAGACAGAGAGACAGACAGACAGACAGAGACAGAATAAAGGAAAGAAAAAGAAGAGAGCGTTCTGACAGACTAAGATAAGGGAGAGGAGAGGAGAAAATATGAAGGAAAATGGAGAACGAACTAGAGGTGTGTGTGTGTGTGTGTGTGTGTGTGAGAGAGAGAGAGAGAGTTACACCATATTCGGTAATTTCTTCAACAATTCAGTTCATTCGACATTACATAAACTTTCACAGTCAAAAAATGTGTAAAGGTAGCAAGGCGAGAAAACAAATAATAGATTTTAATAATGACATTCCTTGTCTAAAACTACAGGGCTGCAATCAAACAAAATACAGTATAATTATGACTGAACAGAGGCTTAGGTAGGTATTCTATGTTTGATACGGGAAACATGCGCTCACCCGCACATAGGCATACATATTGACATGCAATCACTCGTACAGACATACATAATGCATAATACATACATACATACAAAAGCACAACATACACGAATGTACACATACATACCTCTCTCTCTCTCTCTCTCTCTCTCTCTCTCTCTCTCTCTCTCTCTCTCTATCACACACACACACACACACACACACACACTCAAAGTGATTACAGTACTCCCATTTGCACTTGCGTCGAAACCAATCAGAAAAAATGAGCTGCTTAAAGCCATACGCACAGACAAGGTAAGGAAAGAGAGAGAGAGAGAGAGAGAGGATATGCCAAGGAAAACAGAGAGAGGAAGAGTTTTAGGCGTGGAGGGGACGAAGAGGAGGAAGAGATAGTAGGAGGTAAGGATGATGAAAAACGAGACTCTTAAGTGAATGAAAATAAAGGAGAGATAGAGACAGGAGAGAACAAGAGGAAAGGCGACAGCAACAGTGTGGAGGATAAGAGAGAGAATAAAGCGAAAATAGCACTAGGAGGAAATGAGTTCATGGAAAAAGAAGACATGACCACATGGATATGTAGAAAGACTGAGAGACATAAAGATAGATATAGACGGCCTGATATATGGAGTGAGAGAGAGATTAAAAAGGGGTGTTACAAAGAGAAAACAAGAGCAAACAGAGATTGCAAACCTACGCCATGGCGGAGTGTGTGGTAGATCTTATGGAGATGTTATCTTGAAGTTTTTGGCAAGAATTCTGGGCATTATTTACTGAGTTAGACGTAAAGACGTTGAAATTGCCAATGTCCTTTCAGTGGTAGAGAATCTTAACAAATTCATGGATCCGGATGATGATCCGGATCACCACCAACATCTAATGGACTGTTCATTGGGCCATACCCTACTCCTAAAAAAAAGAAAAAAGAAAAAGAAAAAGAAAATCCGTTCAAACTTTATGAGTAATGCTGCTAACAGATAAACAGACAAACAAACGCTGGCAAAAATATAACCTCCTTGGCGGAGGTAATAAATTGGAAAGATAGGGACTATATGAAATTAGAGCAATAGATAAGTCAATAAAAGTGGAACGAGATGCGAGGAAAGAGGAAGCAAAGGAGTCAACAGTAAATGAGGAAGCAACGGAAGAGAAAGATTGTAGGTGATAGGGTGTAGGAGGGATAGAAAACATGCGGGGAGTAAGGGATACTGAGAAAGGAGGAATGGGAGTGACGAGAAATTAAACGAAAGACGACAAAGCAAACAAGAACAAGTGAATATAAAAGGGAAATGGAACGAAAAGTAAGCAGTAAAATTAAAGAAAATACAGGAAACGGTCGAGAAACGGATGATTACTGAACATGAGAGAGAGAGAGAGAGAGAGAGAGAGAGAGAGAGAGAGGAGGGAACGACAAGGGGACATTGAAAGTAGGAGGAAGGGCTTTAGACAAAGTTGGGAAGAAGAGGAGGAAGAACAAGAGGAGGAGGAGGAGGAGGAAGAAGAACAAGAGAAGTAGGAGGAGCTAAATGGAGGCAGCAAGGAAAATATATACCTAAGTCAGGGATCAAAGGTGGGGAAGAAATGGAAAGAAGAGGAAGACAAACACAGAAACAGGGGCTGAGAGAGTAAATGTGTGGAGAAAGAAAAAAGGACACACACAGATGAAGGTAAGACTTAGATGAGATGGTTTCGTAGATGAGAGAGTTATGGTACATAGAATTACGCAAGGACACAGACCTCTCACATCCTACCGTCTCTACGAGGTGGTCCGGTTAACGCTAGAACCTAGTCACAAAAGTACGAAAAAATATTAGTACAGCAGAAGGTTCTCCCCCACCCTCCACACTCTCCGGCATCTGCCATGGTGGAAAAGCAAGTGAAAAGTAAGTAACACCTTGCAGGATTGCAAAGCCTGAAGTATATTTCATAGAATCGGAAGAAAGTACTCTCAGAATTTAAGCAAAAATAATGAATATGGAGTAATATAATAATACGTTACACAATGAACACAACTTTTTTAAACACTAACAAGTGAATTTAATTTAACCATAAACTTTTTTGTGCGTGTTAATAATACAATGTTTCAACATGATAGTCTCATCTTCTTATCTTGACGACAACAGAGATGTACTGTAAATGCATGTTTACATCCATTTAAATGATGTGTACACACACACACACACACACACACACACACACACACACACACACATTCCTACAAGTGCATTTTTTAAGTTGAGGCAAACTTTTAGAACTAATGGAAGAGCTGTCTGGGATGATTTTGTAGCTCTTTGGGTGAGGTCATCCGCCCACACCCAACAGATTATGTTAGATCAGGAAAAGTCAGATTTCATGGGTTACATTATGCCTAGGGGGGACAAATGGTGGTCTAGTCTGTTCTGGAAAGTGTTTATGGAGGTACTTTCCACTATATAATTATTCAGGTTCCTCTCCCCGATCACATCGTTGGTAAAGAAATACTTAGTATTTTCTAGGTTAACTCTGTTTCCCTTGAGTTTGAGGCTATTTGCACGTGTTGACAAGTTTGGGCAAAGGAGAAAAACTGTTATTCTTGCAGTATCAAATCCTTGAAGAATCTTAAATGATTTGATAACTTCTCATGAAAACGGTGATTTTTCACAGAAAAAAGTACAATTCTCTTTATTTCTCATCACATGGCTTGTTACGAAAGGAAGGTATTTATTTTGTTGCACGCAGGTGTACAGATTATAGTTTAGCAAAGTCTTTACGTTGGTGTGGAGACCAGAACTTCACTGGAAATATTAGATGTGGTCGTACCAGGCTTTTATAATGTG
>NC_136955.1:26201211-26225939 GCF_032717465.1 Coenobita brevimanus
TCTCTTCACATGTTTGAATTTCATCTGAACAGTTACTGGTCTTTCTTTCCAAATACTTGTGAATGCCCCGAACACTTTGACTTTGATCCTATCATTTATTTCAAGTCCCTTAGTTCAGTCTTCTGTTACGTACATTCGACACCGAAATATATAAAATGCATCACTTCCTCCATCCCTTTCTCATTTAGATTTATATTCATTCCGTTTTTCTCTGTCTCTGTCCTTCATCATTTTGTTATTTCTTACACTGATTGTCATTATCCTTCTGTCGCAAACTTTTACACCTGAGTTACTAATCGCCGAAGATTACCTACCCAGTCTGCGACCAATACTATATCATCTAGTAACAACAACGGCTTTACTTCCCTCTCCCTCCTCTCTCGGCTTCTCTTAATCGTGCCTCTCTTCCTAGCATCCCTATGTCTACCTCTTCCTCCGGCCCATCATATATAGGTGAACAGCACAGTAATATAATGTATCTCTGAAGCAACTCCACATAATTATCAAACTATTCACTCATTTTTCTTCCTACTCACCTACCTAGTCTACTTCTTCAGTACAAAAAATAAAAATAAAAAAAGTCAATTCTTCAATCTAAAGATGTACTTTAATTTAATTCCTTCACTCTCCAGACAATTATATTCAGTATATGAGAACCTATTCGAGCTGGAAAAACCATATTCAATAATCCCTAACTCCATTACTACTGAACGTCTCAATTTTATAACCAGTTATGTGCGCTTCGTTGGAGCAAGAGGACCGATCGAACGCCATGTTATCACAATGTCCCTCTGATATAAAAGTATAGATGGAATATCCGATGTTTAATTGCTAGACTTAGCGCCAAAAAACACAGTGTTAAGAAGGAAAATCTAGTTTAAAATTTGATTTCGTAATTGAGGCGTTCACCTATTAAAGCAGAACTCGAGCTTCCAAGGAGTTCCTGCACCTTTATAGGTGGGTTTTTAGCTGATAACATAAATTATTGAAAGAATGTATCACATTCAGAAAGAATTTCAACTCTTCTTCACATAAGACTCAAGTTATTAGCTGCTTCTTAACATGCCGGTCGGGTAGGGACGGACCAGATCGGGCTGAGCCGGGCCGCTCATTTCCAATGTTAACTAAGAGTAAACATCGCTTTCTCTCTCGTAATTATCTTGGGAAAGCATGAAGAAAAGGAATAATCGTCATCGTCAAGCAGGTAGGCGTTAAAAGCTTCCCTCCCACCCCATACCATAATAAGACATACCAGAAGAAGTATCTATCAGCTCTGTTAAATGCCTCCTCCAGTTCAATAAAAACAACACAAAGGTTTCTTACCTTTTCTGTAGACTTCTCACGCATTTCTCAGATCAGTCAACTAAGTGACATGCTAGTGGCACACTTGATATCTTCTTTTTACTCCTCAATATGGTGGCCAGTATATTACAATAACTTTCTATCGCTATTTTCTCATATTCAATACCTGGTATGTGCAAGACATACCCCCGAAATTCAAGCGCTCCCTTCCCCTCGCCCCAGCACAGCAGCACAATATAAGCTCTCTGGTCCTAACCTTCACCCAGTCATACATTGACAAGTCTGAGTAAGCGCTCCACAACGCTGACTTCTTTTTAGACACTCAGATGTAATCCCATCTATTCCCACAGTATGTACTGCTCTCTTTATTTCCAACCCCATCAAACAGAGAGACAGTTTATATAAATACATGAATACATACATAAATTATATATATATATATATATATATATATATATATATATATATATATATATATATATATATATATATATATATATATATATATATATATATATATATATATATATATATATATATATATATATATATATATATATATATTAAGTAAGTGGTAGGTAGGGGCGCTCACCATCCACTCAGTCGATGTAGCGCTGCACTCACATGACTGTCCTTTCCTCTCTTCCTTCTTTCTTTCCTTCCTTCTTCTTTCTTTTATTTCTTCAATCTTTCCTCTTCCTTCTGCCTATGGGTGACTCTACACTGAGTGACAAGCCAAGTGGTTTCCTGTACACCAGGAAACCATTTACTACGCTGGGTGGTAACCATATAACCAAATTATGGCTCCTGGTGGTTTAGTGGGTAATTATTGCGCTCCAATCGGACTGAGCCGATGCTGGTTTATATCCGAGGGATGGTTGGGGTTTATTGCTCACGTAATGCCAGTCAGGGATGAGTGAGGCTGGTCACTCTCATCTTAAATGTCAAGACCAACTTGCCTAGCCCCGGGCTCCTACGCTCCTTATGGGGCAACACAGGATTAGATGATATATATATATATATATATATATATATATATATATATATATATATATATATATATATATATATATATGTATGTAACATTATCATCATTATCAGCCGTTTGAGTATCCAGTGCAGGACCGGCCTATCTATCTCTACCAAGTGGCTTAGGCTGTCTGCTAGAGATTGTATGTAGGGTGAGAAGTGCTTGTAAGTGTAATTGTAGTGTTGGAGTGGCTTTGGATGTGTGTGTAGTCTGTGAACCAAGTGTAATCGGCCCGCGCAAGCCGACTGGGTGCAAGCATACTTTACAGTAAGCGACACTGGTTCAACCACAGCACCCCTTGTGTCCCCCAATGCAGCACGTAGCCGGATGAACGCTCCTAAAGTTTATTACCCTGGCGAGGCGCGAACCCTGGTCCACCCGTATACGAAACGCACACTCTACCACTGAGGCTCTCTCTCTCTCTCTCTCTCTCTCTCTCTCTATATATATATATATATATATATATATATATATATATATATATGAGACAGAGAGAGGTGGAGGAAGGACGTGCGTGGGTGTTAGTAGGTGGAGAGGTGTAACGAGAAGACTGGGAGAAGGTTTTATTAGAAGATTTATTGAAAACAGAAAGGAGAGTGGAACAATGAAAGGATATAGAAAGTGGGAGGAAGATTTAATGAAAGAAATGGAAGGAGGAAGAGGTAAAGGATGAAATGAAAATAAAGACAAATTACGGAGTGTAATGAAGACAGAGGAACGTTTGATGGGAACAGAGAGAGATCAGCCAGAAGATAGCAGAGGAAAACAAACGATGGGAAGGAAATGGATTTCTGAAGTATTGTTAATTTGAGAGATGGCAGAAAAAAAAAGGAACTAGAAGAGAAAGATACAAGACAGAGTAAACCATGAGAACTGAAAATAAGGGGAAAAAATACAAGTGAGAAGACATCAACATGATCATCACTGACATCCATATCATTAGAAGACATTGCAGCATCACTATCCGGCATCCACATCATCACAGCCATCCCCATCATCATCAGAGGCATCAAAAACTTCATCAAAGATTTCCACATCATCACCACAGATATCCACCTCATCACTGCAAACATTCACATCATCGAAGTCATCCACCTCCTCAACATTGCAAATATCCACACCATCACTGACGTCCACCTAATCATTCCAGACATCCTCATCATCACAGATATCCACCTTATCATTGTAGATATCCATATCATCACAAACATCCACCTCCTCATCACTGCAGACATCCAAATCATCACAGACTTCCACCTCATTACTGCAGACATCAACACCATCACAGACATCCACCTGTTCATTGCAGACATCCACATCATTAAAGACATCCATTGCAGACACTCACATCATCACTGACATCTACCTCATATTTGCAGACAACCATATCATCAAAGACATCCACCTCCTCGTTATTGCAGACATCCACATACTCACACACATCCACTTCTTCCTTGTAGATATCCACACAAATATGGTAGACATCCATCTCTTCACTCCATCTTCAGTTCGGTGACATTATTCATTTATTATTACGCCATTACCAGACGATTTTACTCCATCCTATAAGCTCTGAAATAGCTTAAGGTTAATGGAGGATTTTTATAACCCATCGAATTCTAAGCGCTTCCCCACAACTGAGGGAAAAAAAAAAAATCGAGTTTTGGGAGTACCATAAACGCATCCTTTGACTGATAGCAAAGGATCTTATCCATTAATTCTGTTTTGTATTCATTCGGGTAGTTGCATATATCCCTACAGCATGTATATTAGCTATGAACTATTGCAAAGTGAACTGCTTGTACTTTATTAACTCTTTCTCATGCTAGTCAAATATGGATAAGAAAGGGGTGTCTGGGGAGAGCAGTGCATATGAAAGTGGAAGTGTAGGAATACATATGTTAGTGCGTCTCCGAATATTTATATTCCATCACTGTGATTAGACAAGATTCAAACATATGCTAACACACTGCAATCACCCACTTTAAATGCCGTCTTAAAAATGTGTCCCAATTTCCTATTCTGGTACCCGTAGGTCAGGAGCCACCTTGATTCAACATGAAGTGATAAGAGTTAAACACATTTATTTTTTTCACTAGGCTGTATAGCATCAACTGAAAACAACAGGAATAGAATACTGTAGACATACCTCCAAAAATATGTATAGTTTCGTAACATAATGGACTTGGATAATTTAAAAATAAAGTGTAAAAGACACGTTTTGCCTGACCCAACCAAAAAAAAACAAAAATAAAATCTCTGAAAGCAGGAAACGGGTTTGAGGTGAAAAGATCGTTAACATAATCATTTATACAATTACTCTGTGTGTGTGTGTGTGTGTGTGTGTGTGTGTGTGTGTGTGTGTGTGTGTGTGTGTGTGTGTGTGTAACAGTGATTGTTACAAAAAGACATGGGGGAAAGTAAAAAACGCTAGGCATGAAGAAATATGTTGAGATAATAGATGCAAAAATGATTGCTGAAGGGAGACTGACAAAAGAAGAAGCAAATGAGTGTACAGTACATGAGGGTGTAGAAAAAAAGATAGATGGTATGAGATAGGGAAATGGTGGGAGAAAACGAATGACGAGACAAGGAATTTAAGACAAAAAACGGGAGGAGAAAGAGAAGAACTAACGGAGGAATAAAAAGTGAATGAATAATTAGAAGGAATGGAAAATGGAGAGGAGGAAAAGTAAACGTAAAATTACAGATATTAAAGGAAATCCCCGACAATGAGAGAGAGAGAGAGAGAGAGAGAGAGAGAATGTGCGTGGGTGCTAGTAGCTGGTAAAGTAAAAGAAGATTAAGAGAAGGATAAGTAAAATGTTCATAAACAAGAAAGGAGAATGGGTTAAGGGAAGGTAATAATGAGAGGGAGGAAGATTTAATGAGAGAAATGGAAGGAGGGAGAGGGAAAGGATGGGGAGAGGAGAAAGACAAATTAGCAGTGTAATGAAGACAAAGGAACCTTTGGTAGGAGAGAGAGAGAGAGAGAGAGAGAGAGAGAGAGAGAGAGAGAGAGAAAAGCAAACAAGGGAAAGGAAATGGACAGATAAAAGAGAAAAACGAAATTTAAGAGAAAACTATAAGACAATGCAAACAATGAGAACTGAAAACTAGGAAAACTCAAAGATGGCGTCATATGGACATTGACATCATGCAAAGACATTGCCACGTCATCGTCCTTCATCCACATCATCACAAACATCCACATCATCACAGACATTCCCATCATCATCATCATTGGCATCCACAATATCATCAAACGTATTCACATCAACCACAGACACCCATATCGTTACAGACATTTATGAAATCATCACACATATCCACCCCATCAATGCAGGTGCATTATCATCGTCACATGTTTTCACCTGATCATTGCAGACTTTCACATCATCATCACTGCAGACATCCTCCTCATCACTACAGACATCCACTGCGGACATCCACGTAACCATCACTGACATCCATCTTTTCACTGCAGACATCCACCTTATCATTGCAAACACCCACATCATCACAGACATCTACCTCATCAGTGCAAACATCCACATCATCACAGACATCCACCTCATCAGTGCAAACACCCACATCATCACAGACATCTACCTCATCAGTGCAAACACCCACATCATCACAGACATCTACCTCATCAGTGCAAACATCCACATCATCACAGACATCCACCTCATCAGTGCAAACACCCACATCATCACAGACATCTACCTCATCAGTGCAAACACCCACATCATCACAGACATCTACCTTATTATTGCAAACACCCACATCATCACAGACATCTACCTCATCAGTGCAAACATCCACATCATCACAGACATCCACCTCGTCATTACAGATATCCACATTACCATTATAGACACCTATCTCT
The DNA here is from genome assembly GCF_032717465.1 of Coenobita brevimanus. NCBI lineage: Eukaryota > Metazoa > Arthropoda > Malacostraca > Decapoda > Coenobitidae > Coenobita > Coenobita brevimanus. Next base: position 26,207,436 of record NC_136955.1, read on the forward strand.
TCACCCCATCTTCAGTTCTGTGGCATGTTTTCTATTACAATTACGCCATTTGAAGACCATTATACACAGCCTAAGAGTAGTTTAATGTAGGTAAAGGTTAACAAAGGCGATTTATATACAACCCTTCTCATAGGAAAAGCCTCCCCGAAACTGAGTAAAATACGTTCTTTAATTGAAGGGCAAAGGTCCCTTTCCATTACATTCTGTTTAGATTTTAATTCTGGTAGTGTGTATATCCCTACAGTTCGTTTATTAAGTAATGAATTAACTGCGTAGTGAACAACAAATTTCAGGGGAGCCGCTATATACAGACTTGTCTTTTATTAACCCTTCCGCATGCTGGTCATATATGAATCAGGAAGGGGTGTAAATGCGGAGAGCAGTGCATTTCAGAGAGGAAGTATTGCAATATATGAGTTAGTGCGTCCTTGTTTCTTTAAATGTCATCGATATGACCAGGCAGGATTCAAACATATCCTAACACACTACAGCCAGAGATGAAGTATTGCAATATATGAGTTAGTGCGTCCTCGATTCATTATATGCCATCGATAATAAGACCAGACAAGATTCAAACATATGCTAACACACTGAATCACCCGCTTAAACGTCGTCTATAAAACTGTCTCAATTCTCTACTCCGGCACACGCAGATGGGGAACCATCTTGACTCAACATAAAGTGATAAGGGGTAAAGAACACTTTTTTTTAGAAGGTATATAGCATCACCTGATGGCAACTAGAATAAAATATGGTAGACATCACCATGAATATGTATGGCTTCGGAACATAAAGGGCTTGGGTAAATAAAACATAGAGAGTGAAAGACACACTTTATCTGGCCTAAACAGAACTGAAACAAAATTATTGAGAACAGGAAACAGGTTTAGGATGATAAAAATTATGATCATTGATATAATCATCAATACAATCAAGTCTGTGTGTGTGTGTGTCACGGAAACCACCTTGTGGTGGGAGGCGTGCTTACCCCGTAAATCTAGTGGGCCATACCAGTGGGGGGAAATAACCCCCGGACTCAGCAAGAAGACGGGGTTTCCCATGCTGAAGGGGCAATCACTGAGGGATCAGACAAAATTTTACTAGGTCCACTGACTTATGGAATGCCACGAATGAAATTTTCCATGAGTGGAGTCCCACAGAAGGCGGGGCTCGAAGGACAGAGGCGTCGGCAGGTTCCTGCAAATTTCCTAAGAAGATGGCCATCATGAATCTTCCTGCCACCATCACACGTTATGAAGGGCCTAGTCATGTGGAAAGTGCTGCCATCAAACCAGATCCATTCGCTGAGCAAGTCCACTGCTATACTTACCTACCATTTCATCCTATCATCAAGATCAAAGACCAAAAGATCTATGACGACACGATAGGGTGATTGTGACAGGTCATGGATGTGGCTGGAAGTTGCTAGCTCGAGTCTTGCACATAAGTAGCACTGGCCCAGTGGCTGCTGGCATGATAGTGTAGGAGTAGGTAATGCCCTAGGCAACAATCAGTGGGACCAAGTAGCCGGAAACGGATGCCCAACCGTTTACCCTTGACGGGAAAGGGTTTAAAAGATGTAACCTATCATTTGCTGCTCCAAACCACCTGGCAAAAAACCGCTTCTGTCAAGGCCTCACACACTGCAAACAAGTGAAGAGGATCTCTCTGACTCTCACTTCCTGAAATATACGAACCTTTCTTGATACTGACCAAGACCCATGACCTTGCCATGGAACTGCTCCAATTGCTCATTAACCGAAAAGATATTAAACTGACAATGCTGCCTTGTCTGAGGCTAGCCTCTCAGGAGAGGGCAATCTAATATGTGTAGGAGAAGTGTATATCTATTTCTGGAGGGAATGCCCGGATAATGTTAGAAGAAATCTTGGTTATAGGCTTTGTAGTCTGACGCAACCTACTATGGAAGATCCACGAATCACCTGAGTGTTTATTAGAGAGGCTGATGTCCTGGTGCATACCACATCTAAAGGCTAATATGAAACCCTTATCAGTGCCTATGCCCCAACTCTTGACTCTGAAGACACCATCAAAGAGATTCCTTTTATGCCACTCTGAATGCTACTATATATTCACTCAACACCACATAATTACAAACTCATCCTAGTTGAGATTTCAATCCCAGTCATCCTGCTTGGAGATTTAAATGCCAGAGCAGGGAAAGATAGTCACCTCTGGCAAGGCATCACAGGCTGCTAGGTGTTGGTAACACGAACAGCAATGGCCTCAGACTGCTTTCCTAATGCTTGGAAAACAGATTGGTTAACACCAACACTATTTTTCAAATAAAGAATAAACACGAGACCACATGAAGGCACCCATGATATAGACATTGGCACCTAATAGACCATGTCATTGTAATATAGGGAGACTGAAGAGAAGTTCTTGTAACCCAAGCTATAAGAGGCACTGAGTGCTCAACGGACCACGACCTTATACTCATCAAACTGCAAATAGGCACACGTCCACAAGTGCACCATAGGCCATCATCCTAGAAAATAAACTAGTATTTTAAAAGATGCAACAACTTGTAACACCGTCCACAGCACTATTATAGACAAGCCCTCTCAGTGCCCACCAACTACCCCATACAACACTGCAACAAATCTAGATGCAGAATGGCTGAACATTAAGACACTGATTCAAAGAACTGCAAAAGAAACCTTAGGCTTCTCTATTCACTACTGTAAAGATTGGTTTGATGAAAATACTGAGGTATATGACCTTGCAATGAAGAATAAAGTACATAAAATGGTTGGCTTATCCTAGCTCCTCAACCCTAGAAATGAATTCAAAATCTCCGAAGCGAAACCCAGAGAACACTGCATGACGTGGAGAACAAATAGTGAACTGAAGAAACAAAAGAGCAGTAAAAGACTGGCGGATATTAGTGACCACCTTTGGTTTTAAAAGTCCGTACAAACCATCTATGGGCCAACCAAACACAACATAACCCATATTCGATCAGTCACATGGGACCTCCTGAAACACAAACAAGCAATCCTAGAAAGATGAGCACAACACACTTGATAACATCCCAAATGTTCCTCAGCCAGCAGATCTTGATGTTGTACCTACTCTTGCAGAAACTGTTCAGGCCATCTGATCTAAAAAAAACTAAGAAAAGTCCTAGCCCTGATGGCATGTCATCTGAACTAATCAAAGAGGGTGGCCAGTTACCCCACCAGCATTTCCATAATCTCATACTGACTATCTGGAACCAAGAACGAATTTCATCTGAATGGCTTACTTCTGATGCCTTAATCATTCAAAAGAAAAGGGGGGACCTCTTAAATTGAGACAACAGTTGAGGTATTTCCGTCATTGTGAATGCTAGTTAAGTACTAAGATAATGTTATCCAGACTGACAAAACATCTGACTGAGTCAACACTTCGTGACACACAATGTGGTTTTCGAAAGGAATGAATCACGTGTAATATGATCTTTGTTACTCAACAAGTACAAGGGAAATACCACGAGCAGAACCGTAACTTATATATTATACTCATCGATCCTGGAAAAGTATCTGACACTGTCAAAGGAGAATCTTTATGGACTGCATTTTCAAAGCATGAGAAAAAAAAAAAAAAACATTTTACCATCTGAAGACCCTGCATGACAACATGAATGCTCAGGTGTCCATAGGTAGTAGCAAATCTGAACTCTTCAGTGTGGACGTGGGAATAAAGCAAGGGTGTGTCCTGGCTCCTGTCATTTTCAACATCTATTTCACTTTAGTCACCATTTTAAGTCACCAACAAATGAACCTTGATGATAGAACAAAATCCAGTTCCGTCTAGCCGGTAACTCTTTTAATCTTAGACGTCTTTAAGCAAAATTAAAGACTGAAATGGATCATTTCCCGTAGCAGCAATATGCTGATGGCTGTGCAGTCCTTGTACATGTCCAGAAAGCCCCTGCAACAAAGTCTTATCATCGTCTCCAACATATACCAAGCACTGGGCCCCCGAATAACAGTCAATAAAACAGACGTGATATCGATGAGAAACAACCCTGCAGAGCCTCTTGCATTTCAGATAAAAAGCGAAAATGTAGCAGAAGTGCTTTGCGCAAAATCAAACCACGCCTTAGGCTCTTTCGGACGTCTTGGGTCCAAAGTTTTTTGGTATCACCAACCTAAGACTCGTGACAAAAGAGTATCAGTATGTTTCTCCACTCTCTCATACGGTGCTTGAATCCTATACAACCTACCAGCGTCAGGCATCAAACAGTTTAAAATTGCTTCAAATCCAATGCTTACTGCATTACAGGACTCAAATGGGAGGGATAGTGTTCCAAACTCACAAATTCTCCAGTGGGCAAGAGTCAGCCAGCATAGAATCCATAGTGGCTGCTAAAAACAGCTGAGATGGGTTGGACACATGTTCCTCATGTCTGAGCACCGCCTTCCCCGCCAGGTTCTATATGGCCAGCTCCCTGCAGCACGTCGCAGCCCAAGGAGGCAGGATATATAGATCGTATGAGAACAACTCTGAAGAAATGCAAAATCATACCAAAAGATCTTGAAACCCGATGTTTTCTGACAGAAAACAATACAGCGAAGGAACCATTTCATCTCTGGGAAGCTCAGGAACTTCTGGTCAGAGAGGGACGTTGGGACAACGGAGGCACAACTAAAATGGAGTTCTCCTAGCAAACCCAGGACATGACATGCTGACTGGGTGGCAAAAGATTGCGGATCCAGGATTGGTCTGCACAGTCAACAATAACGTTGACATCAAAGACAACAAGAAAAACCAAACCTAGTGACTATGGCAGCCGTCGTCTTCAGCAGAAAGGAAAGCTCGTGTGTGTGTGTGTGTGTGTGTGTGTGTGTGCGTGTGTGTGTGCGTGAGTGAGTGTGTGTGTGTGTGTGTGTGTGTGTGTGTGTGTGTGTGTGTGTGTGTGTGTGTGTGTGTGTGTGTGTGTGTGGTTTATGGGGCAAACTTGTCTGCTTGGAATATACATGCAGAGGAGGCAACTGAATTTGCATCTTATTACATCTGGCCCTGAAACATACACGCCTGAAAATCCCACAGTGAAATAATGACAATGCGAGGGTATGTCAGGTGAACTGAGGCGAAAGAGAGAGAAACAACTTGGCGGTAAATGAGGCTGGGGGGTTCTTGTTAGGACAGACAGAGACAAGATATACATCTATCTATCTATCTCAATCTATCTATCTATCTATCTATCTATATCTATCTATCTATCACTCCCTATCTATCTATCTATATCTGTCTGTCTCTCTATGTGTGTGTGTGTGTGTGTGTGTGTGTGTGTGTGTGTGTGTGTGTGTGTGTGTGTGTGTGTGTGTGTGTGTGTGTGTGTGAGGTGTGCGCATGTGCCTAAGAGTCTACATTATGATTTGAACCTTTGGTGGTGGTAAAAGAAAATAATTATCTCAGTCCACCTTCTGGGAGTACCGCCAAATAAGGACGAAATAAATAAATGTAGACCTGAATTTTACAAACTCATAATCAGATCCCAATCGCAACTAAGATTTCTTTTTATTTCATAAGAGGGCAAAGGAGAGCACAGTACAGGAACTCCCCTTGGCTCATGTCCTTCAATGAAAAATAAACGCCAAGAACTCGGGGCCCCAAAATGTCAACGCAAAGAGAAGGTCAGTATGCCTCCGCCAAACCCTTGTACGCGGACTCTCCATACAGCCTCCCCACGACAGGATTCACTGTGGGTTTAAATGAAACTGAGGATAAACTACGTCGAACCCATACTGACACTGACCTTTAACCCGCTTGACCTTGCTGAATGAATCTCTATCATCTCTTCATACTGTATCACTGACAAAAGTCTGGTCAAAATCCGTCAAAGGGTTCAGGAGATATCGCGCCCACACCCATATGATTTTGACCTTTGTGACCCCTTGGCCTTACTGCCCGAATCAGTTCACCGTCCCTTTCCGAACTGTATCACTGACAAATATTTGGTCAAAAACCATCATGTGGTTCAGGAGATATCACGCCGACAAGTATAAAACATGTCCAACCCATATGACTTTGGACCTTTGGCCCCTTGACTCTAGCTGGCCTAATCAGTTCGCCATTTCCTCATATTGCTTCACAGACAAAAAGTTTGGTGGAAATTCATCAAAGGGTTCAGGAGATATCACACCCAGAAAATTTACAGACACACACACGCACCCACGGAAGGACAGACCAATCACTTAATGCCTCCTCGGGCATATATGGGCAGAGGCATAATAAATTATTACCACTGTCAAGTAATAATCGTAATTTGCTTGCAGACTCTTATAAGAAATCTTCACTCTTCCTGCTAAAATAAACAATACTTGCGAGAGGTAAACGTCGGTTCGTTAATGATTCTTAGAAGGAAAATTAGAATGGAAACTACCCACGTATTTCATCCTCTTTACCCAGAATAAAGTCTTGTTACGAAAGGTAATTGACCAAGAGCTCGTTTTGTAAATTCATAATTTAATTGCTGCTATCTTTCTTGCCAGAGGGACAGTTTTGAGATATATCCTTTCTTTACTCACTGCCAGTAAAAAAATAATATTACTCTTACACTTGCGTTTCAGGACCAGGTAATTGAAACCAACGGTAACTTATCTTACTGTTATTGTGAAAGTTTGGAAATAATTTCCCTCTAGGCTCATGCTGTTGATTCCAATGTTTTAGCACCCATGTTTCGCGCAGAATATTTCTAGGGCCCTTCTCCACAATTCCTCGCAATTTGAGCTCCTTCAGCCCATTTATTTGCCTCCTACTGCCATTTCTTTTCACCTGCCCATGCTTTCATTGTAATGAATATTTTGAAATGAACCTTCACAGCACCCAAGCCAGTTATCCTTCAGTACCCACTTTCATGCCACATCCTCACCGTCCAGCAAATTCCCAGCTCATCCCTTCTATTCCTTTTTGCTCTCCTCCTTTTTCTTTTACTCATACCTTGTCATGTGGCCTTTGTTGCCTGGCGCTAAAAGTTTTATCATTAAGATCAAAATCACCCACTCTTTGATAGTCTCATGATTCGAAGCAGTTCACACGATCCACAAACACACATGCTATATTTAGACATCTTGAGACTGGATATGAAATTTTGGTAATATTCTCGAGTATTCTTTTTTACTTGTATGTGTGCCATGTCTATTAATATTGCAGCATAATGATGGAGCATTTTTGTTATAAATGAAGAAGTACAATCATGATTCCGAAATGTCTCACGAAAATTTAGGGCAAAAATGCGTTCATTCTGAAGCCATCGCACACCTAGAAGAAAGGGATAATTTGCATTATGCAAGCGTTTTGCAGTTACCGGGCGTAATATCGTTCCCCTTGCTAGTCGAACAGTTAGGAAAGTCATCCATAGTATTGTGAAGAGGTCTGTTGGGATGCTGACATTACATCACTATGTTCCGAGAGTCATGGTTCATTTCTCTCCCAGTATCAAAGAAGTGAAGTAATATTTGTCTGTTCACTCTGTACGTATTTGCCTCGCAGGAATGAGTACTGATGAGAAAATTTTTCCTTGCTCATCTTCAGAAACTTATGCAAGATAAATAAGTCTCTCCATTTCTTGTCAAAAAAAAAAAAAAAGTCTTATACTCGTATTAGTTGAGGCTCTTGACGGCCATTTCTCAGATGTGTGCATTTTCTGACAGGAATTAGAAGTGCACATTTTTTTTCTTTTTGTCTTAAGAAATTCCTATCACGCCTCTGCATTTTTTTCTTTTACGAACCACTCAGTAATAGCTACCGTAATGGGTCATGGTTCCTGTTCATCCTCTAACCCTTCCCCTGACTGCCAGTAGTTGTAGCTAGGGTTTTACATCGGATGAAGATCTATTGTCCAGTGTTAATGTCCCAGAAACCGTATTGTGTCCTGTTTAAATAATGCAACTTGGTGTCCTTTTTAACTAATGCTACGAGGCGATTCTCAAGCAAGTTTTACTGAAGGGGTTTTATTAAGCCTTTTATCTAATCCCTCCAGTTCGTAAAATCTCGAAGATACATAAAATTGTTAGGAGATGGCAAGGATAAAATGAAGGACAACTCCGGCTGAGTGGGTTAAGGAGATACTTCCGAACCTTTGCTGTAGGTTACTTGAGGAAGAGTTAACGATGATACTGTTCTTCTGTTAGTCTAGGAGTCTATTACACCAACTTGGCCCGGATTCCCGTCCTTTTGTTTGTTATTTCACGTAGCTCAGAGGCAGAGAAAGATAATAGTACGGTTCTGCACTCCTAAAATTTCTTCTTAACAAGCACCATATATTTTAGTGCTAATGTATTCTTACAACTCAACATTCATTGGTGAAGAGATGACAGTTTTAGGTAAAGTTAGTGTCAAAGGAAAGCAACAACAGCTCTTCGTTCAGTATAAAACCCTGGTAACTACTTGCCTTCAGCCAAAGGTATGGAAAAGGGGAATAGTAACTCCAGTTCACGACTGTACACACTACTATACCAGCCATGGTACAAGATTGGCTCTACAGTTTTACATACAAGCTAGTTCGTAAGTAGCGTTCTACTAGAAACTCACGTAGCTGTATCCTGTGTGTTGCGGGGAGGGTTCAGTCTGTTGGTGTGGGCGTGGGTGTGGAAGTGGGTGGAGGAAATGAATAAATCATCTAGAGAGTAGTCTACAAACTGATAATACTGAGCCATCTGGCATGCAACACACCAGAGATCACCAGGCAGAGTGGTAGAGGAGGTTATATAATTATAGGCCACCCTTATATTTACCGCAAGATTCGTAATGCTGAGTAAAGTAGCATTGTTCATCCTTAGGATTATGCATGAGCACGCACAGAGCGCATACCTCTGTCAAGAAAGCGCTATACTCTGTTCACATATTACTTCATGACCTTGAATTTGATCTTTGACGTATAAATGTATTCGACTAAACTTTAATCTACTAGTTCCTCTAAAGTTAAATACCCGGTGGACTGGCGGTAGAGCCCATGGATAAGAATGCTCTGTGGCTTTCTATGGCATGCCCTGAGTTCCAGAGGTCACCGATATATGGCTCCAGTGGGTTACAGCGCTCCGCTCTGATTGAAGGTCGGAGGATCGAATCCACCCAAGGGTCATGGGTAGACATCAGGAAGGGCATCCGGTCATAAAATGTTACACGCTCCAGTCCAAAAGTCCTCCACCCAGAGGGCAACGCCTTGACCCTTCGGGGAAACTCTGGCGTAAAAACAAATATATATATATATATATATATATATATATATATATATATATATATATATATATATATATATATATATATATATATATATATATTTATATATATATATATATAATGTGGTGAGGTGGGGTGAGCTCACCATCCACTCACTCGATATAGTGCTGCTGTCGGGTGTCTGCCCTTTCCTCTCCTCTATTCTTCTTTCCCTTCCATCCTCCTCTTCTTCCTTTCCTTCTTTCTTTCCTCGTCCTTCTGCCTACGGGTGACTTTACACTCCCATTTCTGTCATTACTTTCCTTCATTCTTTCCCTCTTCCTTCTGCCTGTGGGTGACTACACTGACTGATAAGCCAAATGGTTTCCTGTACACCAGGAAATCATTTACTATGCTAATGGGTGGTAACCATATAACCAAATTTTGGCGCCTGGTGGCTTTAGTGGGTGCCGGTAATTACTGCGTTCCAATCGGATTGAGCCGGTGAAGGTTTATATCCAAGAGATGGTTGGGAAGTGTATGTTGCTCACGTAATGCCACTCAGGGATGAGTGAGGCTGGTCACTCTTATCTTAAATGTCGGGACCAACTTGCCTAGCCCCGGCCTCCTACGCTTCTCATGTAGGGCGACATAGGATTGGATGATGGATGGACATATATATATATATATATATATATATATGGAGCCTCTGTTGGTACAGTGGTAGAGTGTGTGTTTCGTACACGGGTGGTACCTAGGGTTCGCGCCCAGCCAGGGTAATAAACTCTGGGAGTGTTCACCCGGCCACGTACTGCATTGGCGGACACAAGGGGTGCTGTGGTTGAACCAGTGTCGCTTACTGTAAAGTATGCTTGCACCCAGTCGGGTTGCGGCGGCCCGGATTACATTTGGTCTACAGACTACACACACATCCAAAGCCACTCCAACACTACAAATTACACTTACAAGCACTTCTTACCCTACATACAATCTCTACCATACAGCCTAAGCCACTTGGTAGAGATACAATGGCTGTATATGGTCCCGACTTCGGTCGGGATAGGCCGGTCACTGCAGTGGATACTCAAACGGGTGATGATGATATATATATATATATATATATATATATATATATATATATATATATATATATATATATATATATATTATTCTTATTTTCATCACGCGAAATATTACCCACGGAATAGGTCAGCTTCCTATCCATGAATGGTCTAATTACTGTAGGGGGTGTCATGGCCCTTTATACTCCGTAAAGGGAGCACTGTGGGACTGGCAATTATTACTTTTCTCTCTGATAGTCTGCAATCATCATTTCACACTTTCCAGCAATGCCACGTGCATCTTATTCCAGAGTGTTGCTGAGAAGCAGAGAGATAGCCCGAGCCGGAAACAAAGCCTCCATGGCGGAAGTTATTACAGCTGAAGCAAATCTTTTCAGTTCCTGTCTGATGCACATTTCCTCACAGCGCCCACGATTCCAAGAGGTCTTTCCATGTGCATTTTCCTCGCACAAGATAGTATCGCTGAGGAATTCGTATTTGTTTATCTTCAGGAATATTGCACGCCCGAACAAATCTCTCCAGTTCGTGTCCATCATATCTCTTCTTATAGTTGCAATTGTATAAGGGAATCATTTTATCTGCGTGTATTTTTTTTTTCATAATAACTCGTACTAAAAATGCAATACTAATAAGTTTAATTATGTTAGTACTAACTATAATAAAGTAAATGTACAGTTTATTCCTGTTCATTCAGAGAAACATGGAAACTGCATACCCTGCTCTGTCATATACCGTATATGCCGATTTCGTTGAAATCCCTGTGCTCACTTTTCCCTATTTCCCCTGATCATTTTTAGTTTTGAGAGGGGACTAACTCCCAAAAACAAGTGTGGTCATAAACATCCCGTTACGGATTACAGTCCATTGTACAACACACACTAAGATACTTCAGAGAAATATCTGCCATCGTTTTCCTGTTTTGTATCCTTCATAAATTTTGGACGGAGACTGACCTTCCCAAAACATAATGGTGGAAAATTTTATATAGTGGATGAGTATCAAGAAACCAGACTAACTGACCCAAGAAGGTTTCACAAAATCCATGTGTTAATTCCCTATTTCTGATCGTTCTTATTTTTGGGAGGGGGCTAACCCCTTAAAGAATCATTGGGGAGGCATGCCCCCAATTATCCCATTACGGATGAGAGTTCACTGTAAAATGTACTAAGATATCAAAGCTATATCTGCCCTCCTTTCACAATTTCTGAGAATTTTTTGATTGGATGAGGGGCTGACCACCCTAAAAGTCGTGGTTGGAAAACTGTTAATTGTGGAAAACCTTCCCAATGTAACCAGACGAACTCACCTGGGAAGCTTCACTGAATTCCATCAAATAGCCTAGAGGGAGTTACACAGCTCACACACACACACACACACACACACACACACACACACACACACACACACACACACACACACACACACACACACACACACACACACACACACACACTACATGAACTCCATATTTAACCCTTCATGATCAAACTCTATTCAGTGGTGAGAAACAGTCCGAGAAGTGAAATTAAAAGATATGTAGGATCGAAGAGAGGCTAAGAAGAAGACCTCACGATACATGAAGAGTATATGTAAATCCCCAAGACCAACCACTCTAAGCTATGTAGCAGTCTAAGGCAGTGATTCTTAACCTGGGGGCGAGAGAAGTTTCCAGGACGGCCACAAGCATCCAAAGAAGAAGCAACAATTGTCTTGAATAAGAGTGGGTCTATCACGATGAAGGTTTGATTTACATTATTTCCTTATTTTGTGTCTGTTTTAACCTCTCAAGCACATTTTTTTTCTTTTTCTTTTTTTTCTCAGTGTGCAGTATGATTGTTACTTCCACTGTCTGTCGCCTGGCCGCTTCTCTGTTCCTTCTCTTTGTTCCAGCCGTCTCGAGAGCAAGAAAGAGGTCCATAGAAATCTCATATCAAAGGGTATACCAGACACAAGTTTTTCAATCTTAAAAAAGTTGTGCTGTCATCAGGACTGGTTTCTGTTCCCGGTCATTTTACAAGGATATCTCCTCCCCCTTCCCCCATTTATTTTTTAACTTAAATTTTCAAACAGCAACAGCCTCAAGTGCCACTCAAAGCCACATCCACACCAATCAGCTTCCTTTCCCTTGCGCTCATGCATTTCTTCATTCAGTACAAATATATCTAATTACTGCATAAGAGGTAAACAGTAGGGATGGTTCTGTAATTTGAAAATGTTTGGTGTTTGAATTGCCTTTCGTAACAAAGATGTTTGCGAAGTGAAAGGGGATTATTACTGTACATTGTTGTCATCAGTGTACCAGTGTACTCACAGTATGTACAGTATATTATACACCATTTCATCACCTGTGCATTGCATAATAAGCCAGATGTCAAGTAATTTCGGCGTCCGGTTCACTAGGCAACTCACCAGCCACGCACTCCTCAACAATTTTGCTGAACTCGGTGTGAAACCCCTCATATGATAGTCTTTTATATCAACACCGGGTGTACAGTATGTTGCAATACTAAGGAAACTCTTAAGTCCAAAAATGCTTAAGTGACAAATACAAACTTTTTATGATTATGCGATATATCAAAATAATTAGGATATATCAAGTAGTTTAGTGCATAGTATTATAAACTTAGGTTACAAAATCAATGAGACCTCCTTCACAGCTTTAAGGGAGTACTAAATGTGTGTAATAATACTTGAATAGCAAATAATTAACTGCGAGAATAATATTGTAACTGATAGTATACGTTTCGACGACTTCAGATTTCCCAGTGAAATACGACCGTCACCTGTTAGAGCCATGACACTGCGGGCGTTAGCAGCGGCAAAGCTATGCCATGTAGGCTCATCCCGGGAGTGATTCGTGTTGAGCGCATCTCCAAAACTTACCCGAACTGGAAGCTGCTTCGAGCAAGACTGGTTTCAGACTTAGATTTTCCTGGATCTTCGTCCGCCTGGTTTGTGAAAAGTTTTTTTTAAAGGTAAAAACGGCGTTATTGCGATTCCCCCCCCCCCCACTCATTGAATAGCATATGCGTTACTGCACATAATGTGAAAAAAAAAAAAAAAGCTGAAGTCGAACAGCGCTAAAATCTGGAGTGATCACGGCAAATAATCCACATGCTGCTGCACACAACCTGTAATCCTCTCTTGCCAGGAAAAAAAAAAAATCAAATCCCGCAAGTTAGCGTCCTTCATTTCGTGCCAATGCTTTCGACTAAAGACGATATACGAAAAACAGGAAAGCACCCCTGTGGATGGATAAAGAAAACGTGAGGGGGTCCCCCATCCTTCAGCACCGTCTAGGGAGCCACCGGCAAAGTACAGCGAGTCCGCGGAATATGATTTGCCTTCTGTTTTTCAAAGGTCTGGGAAATTATCATTCCGCATGTGCATACTGCTCCCCATTATTTAACTTTTAATATCCTTCATACGCACTGCTAATCCATCTATCTATCTATTGCCAGACGCCTTAATCCCGTTTGGGGTGGCCACAAACAAATCGCCTCCACGTCGTCCTGTCCCCCGCCATTTCACTGCCCTGCTCCCAACTCACACACCCCTCTCTCATATACTGTCCCTCTCCACCCCATCCCTCCATCTCATCCTCGGCCTCCCCCTCCCTCTTCCCCCCTCCACCTCACTCACATACACTCTCTTCGTCAGTCTTTCACCTCCATCCTCTCCACATGGCCAAACCACCTAAGTGTGTTTTCCTCATAACACTTCCTATCACATCCACATCCACACCACAACGCTCCTTTATATCCTCATTCGTCAGCCTGTCTCTCCCATGACTCCACAGGCTCCTCTTAAATAACTCATTTCCACCGTTGCTCTCACTCTTGACTTGTGTCCTTCCAACAACGTCCAAGCTTCACTTCCATACGTTAGAGTTGGTAATTCACAATACTGTCATGTAGTAACTTTTTCACTTCCATGCTCACTTCCCTGTTTCTTATCACTGCTTTCTAAAAGAAGTTCAGCAACCTTTCTTCCCTGCTGTACCCTTTCATGCGCTTCACCCTCCAAGCCTCCATCCTTACTCATCACACTACCCAAGTACTTAAACGTACTCACATTTTCCAATTCCTCACCATCCAATCTCGCTGTACACATTCCACTGACTTCACCTCTCTCAAAGACCATCACTTTACTCTTCGCTATATTCACCTTTAGATCTCCGTTTCTTACACACTCTCCCAAACTCATCCACCAAGCCTTGCAGCTCCCCTTTGTCTTCACTCAACAACACAGTATCATCTGCAAACAACAGTACAGGGAGTTTCCAAACACTATCCTCTCTCACCAGGAGCCACTCCAACATCCACTACCCTACCTTGTACCTCTTTTATTACCCCATCCATGAACAGATTGAACAACCATGGAGACATGACACATCCCTGTTTCAACCCAACCTCCAAAGAGAAAAATTCACTTAGTTCACCATCCACACGCACTGCCCAGCCTTAGCACCATCATACAGACTCTTCACAGCATTCACCAACTTTCCAGATACTCCCTATATTCTTAATACTTTCCACAATCCTTGTCTATCCACCCTGTCATATGCTTTCTCCAATTCCTTGAAAGCCGCATACAACTTCTTTTTGTTCCCTTCTCCTAGGAACTTTTTCTACTAAAGATCTAAGAATGAATATCTGATCTACACAACCCTCTTCCAGTCCTAAAGCCTCCTTGTTCTTCTCCAACTAATATTATCCATAAATATCTAACATATTCAATTTCTCCAGTTTTACTGATAATCTATGCAGTCCATAGATATAGGATATGCTAATGTAATGTAGGCCTATCCTACCCATGTATTGGTTTACAGTTTAGATCAGCGTTTCTCAGCCTTTTTACTCTTATGGAATCCTTGAAATAATTTTCATGTCTCAGGGAACCCTTACATATAAAGTACTATGTATCATTATTATATCTCCATTTCCCTGGTATAAATTTAAAGTTCGTAAGGAGAATATGATATATTTTTTTTTATAACTGATATAAGCAAAAAGTAACTTACGCGTATCTGAAGTTTATTGACAATGCACAAAAATAAGTAAGTAAAAAATAAATAAATAACTGAAATCAAACTGCTTGTTTAATAGACATCAAACGGAGGTTTTCATTCACACACAAAAAGAAAAATAAATAACCAATATTATATATAATAAATATAAACAAAACGAAAACAGATAATACTAGCACTACTACAATAACTTGATAAATAAAACTTAAACAAATAAAACTGAAGCAAATTACGGCAAACAGAAGAACTAACCTTGGAAGAGAGAGAGAGAGAGAGAGAGAGAGAGAGAGAGAGAGAGAGAGAGAAACACACACACAAACTTCCCATAAACTAACAAAATCATAAACATACTTAAACTGTTAAAATTCATATAAAATCCCTAAATGATGGGTAACATTTACTAAATAACGTGGGTGAATGAAGGACTGTACCAGCACGCCAGGAAGTACATTCAGGACCGATGGAGACCGTGCAAGTGTCCTGTACTCGAGTGAGTCACTCGATGATACACATGTATAGTAAAATTACACAAAATATGAATTAAATACAAAAAAATGACTCAGAAGTGCATTTACATATGATCACTATTTCTCTGGGAACCCCTAGCATGACACTCTAACGAAACCCTAAGGTTCCCTGGGAACCCTGGTTGAGAAACTCTGGAATAGATTGCCATGTGAAACTGTATGTCATTTAATACTGGCAACTTCAACGCAGGAAATAACAGGGAATTCATATGAATTATCTTATTGATACATCATCGTATATATAGGTAGGTATAATGCAAGAACAGTAAATCCATGCACACAAGATACATTATAGAAAAAAGACATTGCGCGATTTTCATTACTTATTGCTCATGCATTTATACTGGAAAACCTCATGCATCAGTTATGGCAGCATCACTGTAATTGAATAAGAGAAAATACACATGAGAAATGAAACAGAACATACTGGTAAGCAGAGAATTAACACAACAAAATGTGTCATACACAAAACTGAACAAAGTGCTCTAGATGGAGAATAACAGCGAACAAAAAGTGTCATGTACAGAATATAAAGTATTGTACATGGAAAGGGAAACAGAACAAAACGTTTCAGATGAAGAATAATACGCAACAAGAAGTGTCATAAATGGAATATAGAGTGAAACAAAAAGGAACATAGATTCATATATTTATAGGTTTAATATTGTAACAGGTTTAATATCTGCAGCTATACTATTGTCGCTAAATGTATAGGAATGAAGTTCTGATTACTATAGATTCACATGATGAAAATATTTTTGTTGGATTTAAATCATATTAGAACAAAAAAAAAAAAACAAGCCATAGTTGGTTTATACCATCCATCTTGATATCATCATCATCATCGTCATCATCATCATCATCCGGACCTCCTTTCCCACCCTAGGGCAGGGTGAGGAGCAGCAATGTCCAGACAGCCCAAATTTGCCCAATCCAGTGGGGCCACGCCTCCATTCACTCATCATTGAAGGCCACGGAATCCTGGCTCTATCGGATACTCCAAAATCATTCACAACATTCTGTAGCTTCACATAATCGTATCCGATTGAGGTCAAACCGGACGCTGCCACGTTAAAATGGGGTGCCAAATCCCTGATCATGCACTTCTCCTCACAAAATTCATCCAGCCTGCTCGATTGTTTGTCAGCTCCCTAGCCTCACCGACTCTCCAAACCTCCCTTCCTCACACACTCATCCATCATATCTCTCAAGCTTCTCTCCTTGGCCTACCTCGCCTCCTTCCTCCTTCAAACTCGCTCAAATATACCTTTTTCACCACTCTGTTGCTATCCATGCTCTTCACATGACCATCTCAGTACACTCTCTTCGATTCTGGTGTCCACCGACTTCCTCACTCCACATTTTCACGAATCACATTATTTCGTATCTTGTCCACCCTTTGTACTCCACATACATTCCTCGGCAGTCCCATCTCCACTGCTCTTACTCTTGACTTTTCATTTTCATGCCACACCATAGTCTCACATCCATATGTTAAAGTTGGCACTAACACTCCATCATGTAAGCTTCGTGCAGCTGCAACACTCAAGCCTCTGTTTCTTCTCAAGGCTTCCAGTGCACCAGCTAGCGTTTCTTACTTGAGTCACTCTACTTTCCATTTCTTTTGCACATTTTCCTCTCTTTTCTATCACTGTACCCAGGAATTTGAACACTCTCACCAATTCCAGTCTCTCTCCATTCACTGCAACATCACACTAGGAGTCATCCTCTCGGTCAGATACCATTACTTTACTCTTTTTCTACATTTACTTTCAAGGCACGACGCTCACAGATAACAGCAAAACTCTGCACTAGCCTACCAAGTTCTTGTCCGGCACTTGCAAGCAGTACTGCATCATCAGCATACAACAAATATGAGATATTCTACCCATCACCGTTCATTACCAAACCCATCCCTCTCTCCATTACTCGTGTTTTTACTTCTTGCATCACCCCATCCATGGGGACACAACCTTGTCGCACGCCAACACGGATCGTGAACCATTCACTTAGATGCCCATTAACCCTTACACATGCTTCACTACCATCATAAAAACTCTTGACGGCACATAGCAGCTTACCATCTGCACCGTCCTTACATAGTTCGTAATATTTGTTTTGCATGTAAGGGTAAATCACCTTATTTGGTGATTATTTCCTTATCCTTCAGAAATACATAGAAAACCGTCATTGGGGTGTATTTTTTGTAGCGTTTTCATATGTAGCATGGGTATCACTTCGCACTCATTTGGCCTGAAATTCAATTTATCTACCGAAAAACGTAAACAGAAGAAAACGTGATGACTCTCAAGGCCATCTGTTGATACCGCAACGAACTAGAATGTTGCTTGCTCACGGGTTAATTCGCTATTTTTCCTGTCTTCCATTTATCATCTTTGCTTTCGGCACTCTGCGGGGCGAAAATCAACTGTGAATGTAGGGTAGTGTTGGAACAAGCCAGTGACTGAGACGTGCGTATGTGTCGGGGGGTAGGGGGAGGGGGGACAGACAAGTAATATTTTTCCTTAGGAAGCTTTTCTGGCTCCAGAGGTTCACTAGATTGGTGATCTATACGCATAAGGTAAGCGAGAGTGTTTTTATACCCTAGAACAGTGTTTCTCAATTGGTGGTCCATGGACCACTGCTGGTCCATGGTGACTTGAGTAGTCCACAGGACGTTCACTATATTTGG
>NC_136955.1:26226039-26251039 GCF_032717465.1 Coenobita brevimanus
CAATACTTTATATTCTGTTCAAGACACTTTTTGTTCTCTGTTATTCTCCATCTAGAGCACTTTGTTCAGTTTTGTGTATGACACATTTTGTTGTGTTAATTCTCTACTTACCAGTATGTTCTGCTTTATTTCTCATGTGTATTTTCGCTTATTCAATTACAGTGATGCTGCATACTGATGCATGAGGTTTTCCAGTATAAATGCATGAGCAATAAGTAATGAAAATCGGCATGTCTTTTCTATAATGTATCTTGTGTGCATGGATTTACTGTTCTTGCATTATACCTACCTATATACGATGATGTATCAATAAGATAATTCATATGAATTCCCTGTTATTTTGCGTTGCCAGTATTAAATGACATACAGTTTCACATGGCAATCTATTCCAGAGTTTCTCAACCAGGGTTCCCAGGAACCTTAGGGTTTCGCGAGAGGTCGCTAGGGGTTCCCAGAGAAATAGTGATCATATGTAAATGCACTTCTGAGTCATTTTTGTATTTAATTCATATTTGTAATTTTACTATACATGTGTATCATCAAGTGACTCACTCGAGTACACGACACATGCAGGGTCTCCATCGGTCCTGAATGTACTTCCTGGTGTGCTGGTACAATCCTTCACTCACCCACGTTATTTAGTAAATGTTACCCATCATTTAGGGATTTTACATGAATTTTAACAGTTTAAGTATGTTTATGATTTTGTTAGTTTATGGGAAGTTTGTGTGTGTGTTTCTCTCTCTCTCTCTCTCTCTCTCTCTCTCTCTCTCTCTCTCTCTCTTCCAAGGTTAGTTCTTCTGTTTGCCGTAATTTGTTTCAGTTTTATTTGTTTAAGTTTTATTTATCATGTTATTGTAGTAATGCTAGTATTATCTGTTTTCGTTTTGTTTATATTTATTATATATAATATTGGTTATTTATTTTTCTTTTTGTGTGTGAATGAAAACCTCCGTTTGATGTCTATTAAACAAGCAGTTTGATTTCAGTTATTTATTTATTTTTTACTTACTTATTTTTGTGCATTGTCAATAAACTTCAGATACGCGTAAGTTACTTTTTGCTTATATCAGTTATAAAAAAAAATATATCATATTCTCCTTACGAACTTTAATTTTATACCAGGGAAATGGAGATATAATAATGATACATAGTACTTTATATGTAAGGGTTCCCTGAGACATGAAAATTATTTCAAGGATTCCATAAGAGTAAAAAGGCTGAGAAACGCTGATCTAAACTGTAAACCAATACATGGGTAGGATAGGCCTACATTAATTAGCATATCCTATATCTATGGACTGCATAGATTATCAGTAAAACTGGAGAAATAATATGTTAGATATTTATGGATAATATTAGTTGGAGAAGAACAAGGAGGCTTTAGGACGGGAAGAGGTTGTGTAGATCAGATATTCATTCTTAGATCTTTAGTGAAAAAGTTCCTAGAGAAGGGAAAGAAGTTGTATGCGGCTTTCATGGATTTGGAGAAAGCATATGACAGGGTGGATAGACAAGGATTGTGGAAAGTATTAAGAATATAGGGAGTAGATGGAAAGTTGTTGAATGCTGTGAAGAGTATGTATGATGGTGCTAAGGCTGCAGTGCGTGTGGATGGTGAACTAAGTGAATTTTTCTCTTTGGAGGTTGGGTTGAAACAGGGATGTGTCATGTCTCCATGGTTGTTCAATCTGTTCATGGATGGGGTAATAAAAGAGGTACAAGGTAGGGTAGTGGATGTTGGAGTGGCCCTGGTGAGAGAGGATAGTGTTTGGAAACTCCCTGTACTGTTGTTTGCAGATGATACTGTGTTGTTGAGTGAAGACAAAGGGGAGCTGCAAGGCTTGGTGGATGAGTTTGGGAGAGTGTGTAAGAAACGGAATCTAAAGGTGAATATAGCGAAGAGTAAAGTGATGGTCTTTGAGAGAGGTGAAGTCAGTGAATGTACAGCGAGATTGGATGGTGAGGAATTGGAAAATGTGAGTACGTTTAAGTACTTGGGTAGTGTGATGAGTAAGGATGGAGGCTTGGAGGGTGAAGCGCTTGAAAGGGTACAGCAGGGAAGAAAGGTTGCTGGTTCTTTGAAAGCAGTGATAAGAAACAGGGAAGTGAGCATGGAAGTGAAAAAGTTACTACATGACAGTATTGTGATACCAACTCTAACGTATGGAAGTGAAGCTTGGACGTTGTTGGAAGGACACAAGTCAAGAGTGAGAGCAGTGGAAATGAGTTATTTAAGAGGAGCCTGTGGAGTCATGGAGAGACAGGCTGACGAATGAGGATATAAAGGAGCGTTGTGGTGTGGATGTGGATGTGATAGGAAGTGTTATGAGGAACACACTTAGGTGGTTTGGCCATGTGGAGAGGATGGAGGGTGAAAGACTGACGAAGAGAGTGTATGTGAGTGAGGTGGAGGGGGGAAGAGGGAGGGGGAGGCCGAGGATGAGATGGAGGGATGGGGTGGAGAGGGACAGTATATGAGAGAGGGGTGTGTGAGTTGGGAGCAGGGCAGTGAAATGGCGGGGGACAGGACGACGTGGAGGCGATTTGTTTGTGGCCACCCCAAACGGGATTAAGGCGTCTGGCAATAGATAGATAGATGGATTAGCAGTGCGTATGAAGGATATTAAAAATTAAATAATGGGGAGCAGTATGCACATGCGGAATGATAATTTCCCAGACCTTTGAAAAACAGAAGGCAAATCATATTCCGCGGACTCGCTGTACTTTGCCGGTGGCTCCCTAGACGGTGCTGAAGGATGGGGGACCCCCTCACGTTTTCTTTATCCATACAGGGGGTGCTTTCCTGTTTTTCGTATATCGTCTTTAGTCGAAAGCATTGGCACGAAATGAAAGACGCTAACTTGCGGGATTTGATTTTTTTTTTTTCCTGGCAAGAGAGGATTACATGTTGTGTGTAGCAGCATGTGGATTATTTGCCGTGATCACTCCAAATTTTAGCGCTGTTCGACTTTAGGTACTTTTTTTTCACATTATGTGCAGAAACGCATATACTATTCAATGAGTGGGGGGAAAAAAATCACAATAACGCCGTTTTTACCTTGAACACTAGCTTTTCACAAACCTGGCGGACGAAGATCCGGGAAAATATAAGTCTGAAACCAGTCTTGCTCGAAACAGCTTCAGTTCGGGTGTCGGAGATACGCTCAACACGAGTCACTTCCGGGATGGGACTACATGGCATAGTTTTGCCTCTGCTAACGCCCGCAGTGTCTTGGCTCTGGCAGGTGACGCCCGTATTTCACTGGGAAATCTGAAGTCGTCGAAACGTATACTATCAGTTACAATATTATTCTCGCAGTTAATTATTTGCTATTCAAGTATTATTACACACATTTAGTACTCCCTTAAAGCTGTGAAGGAGGTCTCATTGATTTTGTAACCTAAGTTTATAATACTATGCACTAAACTACTTGATATATCCTAATTATTTTGATATATCGCATAATCATAAAGTTTGTATTTGTCACTTAAGCATTTTTGGGCTTAAGAGATTCCTTAGTATTGCAGCATACACCCGGTGTTGATATAAAAAACTATCATATGAGGCATTTAGCACCGAGTTTAGCAAAATTGTTGAGGAGTGCGTGGCTGGTGAGTTGCCTAGTGAACCTGACGCCAAAATTACTTGACATCTGGCTTATTATGCAATGCACAGGTGACGAAATGGTGTACGTTGTGTGATGTTCTGTATACACTTAGAAAATTATAATATACTGTGCATATTGTGAGTACACTGGTACACTTCGATGACAACAGTGTACAGCAATAATCCCCTTTCACTTCGCAAACATCTTTGTTACGAAAGGCAAATCAAACTCCAAACATTTTCAAATTACAGAACCATCCCTACTATTTACCTCTTATGCAGTAATTAGATATATTTGTACTGAATAAAGAAATGCATGAACGCAAGGGAAAGGAAGCTGATTGGTGTGGATGTGGCTGGTGAGTGGCACTTGAGGCTGTTACTGTTTGAAAATTTAAGTTAAAAAATAAAGGGGGGAAGGGGGAGGAGATATCCTTGTAAAATGACCGGGAACAGAAACCAGTCCTGATGACAGCACAACTTTTTTAAGATTGAAAAACTTGTGTCTGGTATACCCTTTGATATGAGATTTCAATGGATCCCTTTCTTGCTCTCGAGACGGCTGGAACAAAGAGAAGGAGCAGAGAGGCGGCCAGACGACAGGCAGTGGGAGAAACAATCCTACTGCACACTGAGAAAAAAAAAAAATTGCTTCAGAGGTTAAAACAGACACAAAATAAGGAATTAATGTAAATCAAATCTTCATCGTGATAGACCCACTCTTATTCAAGACAATTGTTGCTTCTTCTTTGGATGCTTGTGCCCGTTCTGGAAACTTCTCTCGCCCCCAGATTAAGAATCACTGCCTTAGACTGCTACATAGCTTAGAGTGGTTGGTCTTGAGGATTTACATATACAGTACTCTTCATGTATCGTGAGGTCTTCTTAGCCTCCTTCGATCCTACATATCTTTTAATTTCACTTCTCGGACTGTTTCTCACCACTGAATAGAGTTTGATCATGAAGGGTTAAATATGGAGTTCATGTAGTGTGTGTGTGTGTGTGTGTGTGTGTGTGTGTGTGTGTGTGTGTGTGTGTGTGTGTGTGTGTGTGTGTGTGTGTGTGTGTGTGTGTGTGTGTGTGTGTGTGTGTGTGTGTGTGTGTGTGTGTGTGTGTGTGTGTGTGTGTGTGTGTGTGTGTGTGTGTGTGTGTGTGTGTGTGTGTGTGTGTGTGTGTGTGTGTGTGTGTGTGTGTGTGTGTGTGTGTGTGTGTGTGTGTGTGTGTGTGTGTGTGTGTGTGTGTGTGTGTGTGGGTGTGTGTGTGTGTGTGTGTGTGTGTGTGTGTGTGTGTGTGTGTGTGTGTGTGTGTGTGTGTGTGTGTGTGTGTGTGTGTGTGTGTGTGTGTGTGTGTGTGTGTGTGTGTGTGTGTGCGCGCGCGCGAGCTTAAACTCCCTCTAGGCTATTTGATGGAATTCAATGAAGCTTCCCAGGTGAGTTCGTCAGGTTACTGGGAAGGTTTTCCACAATTAACAGTTTTCCAACCACGACTTTTAGGGTTGTCAGCCCCTCATCCAATCAAAAAATTCTCAGAAATTGTGAAAGGAGGGCAGATATAGCTTTGATATCTTAGTACATTTTACAGTGAACTCTCATCCGTAATGGGATAATTGGGGGGCATGCCTCCCCAATGATTCTTTGGGGTTAGCCCCCCTCCCAAAAATAAGAACGATCAGAAATAGGGGAATTAACACATGGATTTTAGCGAAACTTCTTGGGTCAGTTAGTCTGGTTTCTTGATACTCATCCACTATATAAAATTTTCCACCATTATGTTTTGGAAGGTCAGTCTCCGTCCAAAATTTATGAAGGATACAAAACAGGAAAACGATGGCAGATATTTCTCTGATATCTTAGTGTGTGTTGTACAATGGACTGTAATCCGTAACGGGATGTTTATGACCACACTGTTTTTGGGAGTTAGTCCCCTCTCAAAACTAAAAATGATCAGAAATAGGGAAAAGTGAGCACAGGGATTTCAACGAAATCGGCATATACGGTATATGACAGAGCAGGGTATGCAGTTTCCATGTTTCTCTGAATGAACAGGAATAAACTGTACATTTACTTTATTATAGTTAGTACTAACATAATTAAACTTATTAGTATTGCATTTTTAGTACGAGTTATTATGAAAAAAATACACGCAGATAAAAAGATCACCTTATACAATTGCAACTATAAGAAGGGATATGATGGACACGAACTGGAGAGATTTGTTCGGGCGTGCAATATTCCTGTAGATAGACAAATACGAATTCCTCAGCGGTACTATCTTGTGCGAGGAAAATGCAGATGAAAAGACCTCCTGGAATCGTGGGCGCTGTGAGGAAATGTGCATCAGACAGGAACTGAAAAGATTTGCTCAGCTGTAATTACTTCCGCCATGGAGGCTTTGTTTCCGGCTCAGGCTATCTCTCTGCTTCTCAGCAACACTCTGGAATAAGATGCATGCAATTGCTGAAAGTGTGAAATGATGATTGCAGACTATCAGAGAGAAAATTAATAATTGCCAGTCCCACAGTGCTCCCTTACGGAGTATAAAGGGCCATGACACCCCCACAGCAATTAGACCATTCAGGGATAGGAAGCTGACCTATTCCGTGGGTAGTATTTCGCATGATGAAAATAAGTAATAAATATATATATATATATATATATATATATATATATATATATATATATATATATATATATATATATATATATATATATATATCATCATCACCCGTTTGAGTATCCACTGCAGGACCGGCCTATCCCGACCGAAGTCGGGACCATACAGCCATTGTATCTCTACCAAGTGGCTTAGGCTGTATGGTAGAGATTGTATGTAGGGTAAGAAGTGCTTGTAAGTGTAATTGTAGTGTTGGAGTGGCTTTGGATGTGTGTGTAGTCTGTGAACCAAATGTAATCGGGCCGCGCAAGCCGACTGAGTGCAAGCATACTTTACAGTAAGCGACACTGGTTCAACCACAGCACCCCTTGTGTCCGCCAATGCAGTACGTGGCCGGGTGAACACTCCCAGAGTTTATTACCCTGGCTGGGCGCGAACCCTGGTCCACCCGTGTACGAAACACACACTCTACCACTGTACCACAGAGGCTCCATATATATATATATATATATATATATATATATATATATATATATATATATGTCCATCCATCATCCAATCCTATGTCGCCCCATGAGAAGCGTAGGAGGCCGGGGCTAGGCAAGTTGGTCCCGACATTTAAGATGAGAGTGACCAGCCTCACTCATCCCTGAGTGGCATTACGTGAGCAATACACCCCAACCATCTCTTGGATATAAACCTTCACCGGCTCAATCCGATTGGAACGCAGTAATTACCGGTACCCACTAAACCACCAGGCGCCAAAATTTGGTTATATGGTTACCACCCAGCATAGTAAATGATTTCCTGGTGTACAGGAAACCATTTGGCTTGTCAGTCAGTGTAGTCACCCACAGGCAGAAGGAAGAGGAAAGAATGAAGGAAAGAATGACAGAAATGGGAGTGTAAAGTCACCCGTAGGCAGAAGGACGAGGAAAGAAAGAAGGAAAGGAAGAAGAGGAGGATGGAAGGAAAGAAGAATAGAGGAGAGGAAAGGGCAGACACCCGACAGCAGCACTATATCGAGTGAGTGGATGGTGAGCGCCCCCACCTACCACATTATATATATATATATATATATATATATATATATATATATATATATATATATATATATATATATATATTTGTTTTTACGCCAGGTTTCCCCGAAGGGCTAAGGCGTTGCCCCTGGGTGGAGGACTTTGGACTGGAGCGTGTAACATTTTATGACCGGATGCCCTTCCTGATGTCTACCCATGACCCTTGGGTGGATTCGATCCTCCGACCCTTCAATCAGAGCGGAGCGCTGTAACCCACTGAGCCATATATCGGTGACCTCTGGAACTCAGGGCATGCCATGAAAGCCACAGAGCATTCTTATCCATGGGCTCTACCGCCAGTCCACCGGGTATTTAACTTTAGAGGAACTAGTAATTAAAGTTTAGTCGAATACATTTATACGTCAAAGATCAAATTCAAGGTCATGAAGAAATATGTGAACAGAGTATAGCGCTTTCTTGACAGAGGTATGCGCTCTGTGCGTGCTCATGCATAATCCTAAGGATGAACAATGCTACTTTACTCAGCATTACGAATCTTGCGGTAAATATAGGGTGGCCTATAATTATATAACCTCCTCTACCACTCTGCCTGGTGATCTCTGGTGTGTTGCATGGATGGCTCAGTATTATCAGTTTGTAGACTACTCTAGATGATTTATTCATTTCCTCCACCCACTTCCACACCCACGCCCACACCAACAGACTGAACCCTCCCCGCAACACACAGGATACAGCTACGTGAGTTTCTAGTAGAACGCTACTTACGAACTAGCTTGTATGTAAAACTGTAGAGCCAATCTTGTACCATGGCTGGTATAAGTGTGTACAGTCGTGAACTGGAGTTACTATTCCCCCTTTTCCATACCTTTGGCTGAAGGCAAGTAGTTACCAGGGTTTTATACTGAACGAAGAGCTGTTGTTGTTTTCCTTTGACACTAACTTTGCCTAAAACTGTCATCTCTTCACCAATGAATGTTGAGTTGTAAGAATACATTAGCACTAAAATATGGTGCTTGTTAAGAAGAAATTTTAGGAGTGCAGAACCGTACTATTATCTTTCTCTGCCTCTGAGCTACGTGAAATAACAAACAAAAGGACGGAATCCGGGCCAAGTTGGTGTAATAGACTCCTAGACTAACAGAAGAACAGTATCATCGTTAACTCTTCCTCAAGTAACCTACAGCAAAGGTTCGAAGTATCTCCTTAACCCACTCAGCCGGAGTTGTCCTTCATTTTATCCTTGCCATCTCCTAACAATTTTATGTATCTTCGAGATTTTACGAACTGGAGGGATTAGATAAAGGCTTAATAAACCCCTTCAGTAAAACTTGCTTGAAATCGCCTCGTAGCATTAGTTAAAAAGGACACCAAGTTGCATTATTTAAACAGGACACAATACGGTTTCTGGGACATAACACTGGACAATAGATCTTCATCCGATGTAAAACCCTAGCTACAACTACTGGCAGTCAGGGGAAGGGTTAGAGGATGAACAGGAACCATGACCCATTACGGTAGCTATTACTGAGTGGTTCGTAAAAGAAAAAAAATGCAGAGGCGTGATAGGAATTCTTAAGACAAAAAGAAAAAAAAAATGTGCACTTCTAATTCCTGTCAGAAAATGCACACATCTAAATGGCCGTCAAGAGCCTCAACTAATACGAGTATAAGACTTTTTTTTTTTTTTTTTTTTTGACAAGAAATGGAGAGACTTATTTATCTTGCATAAGTTTCTGAAGATGAGCAAGGAAAAATTTTCTCATCAGTACTCATTCCTGCGAGGAAATACGTACAGTGACAGACAAATATTACTTCACTTCTTTGATACTGGGAGAGAATGAACCATGACTCTCGGAACATAGTGATGTAATGTCAGCATCCCAACAGACTCTTCACAATACTATGGATGACTTTCCTAACTGTTCGACTAGCAAGGGGAACGATATTACGCCCGGTAACTGCAAAACGCTTGCAAAAATTATCCTTTTTCAGGTGTGCGATGGCTTCAGAATGAACGCATTTTTGCCCTAAATTTTCGTGAGACATTTCGGAATCATGATTGTACTTCATTTATAACAAAAATGCTCCATCATTATGCTGCAATATTAATAGACATGGCACACATACAAGTAAAAAAGAATACTCGAGAATATTACCAAAATTTCATCCAGTCTCAAGATGTCTAAATATAGCATGTGTGTTTGTGGATCGTGTGAACTGCTTCGAATCATGAGACTATCAAAGAGTGGGTGATTTTGATCTTAATGATAAACTTTTAGCGCCAGGCAACAAAGGCCACATGACAAGGTATGAGTAAAAGAAAAAGGAGAGCAAAGGAACAGAAGGGATGAACTGCGAATTTGCTGGACGGTGAGGGTGTGGCATGAAAGTGGGTACTGAAGGATAAGTGGCTTGGATGCTGTGAAGGTTCATTTCAAAATATTCATCAGAATGAAAGCATGGGGAAGTGAAAAGAAATGGCAGTAGGAGGCAAATAAATGGGCTGAAGGAGCTCAAATTGCGAGGAACTGTGGAGAAGGGCCCTAGAAATATTCTGCGCGAAAATGGGTGCTAATGGAATCAACAGCATGAGCCTAGAGGGAAATTATTTCCAAACTTTCACAATAACAGTAAGATAAGTTACCGTTGGTTTCAATTACCTGGTCCTGAAACGCAAGTGTAGAGTAATATTATTTTTTTAAGCAGTGAGTAAAGAAAGGATATATCTCAAAACTGTCCCTCACAAGAAAGATAGCAGCAATTAAATTATGAATTTACAAACGAGCTCTTGGTCAATTACCTTTCGTAACAAGACTTTATTCTGCAAAGAGGATAAAATACATGGGTATTTTCCTTTCTACTGTTCCTTCTAAGAATCATTAACGAACCGATATTTACCTCTCGCAAGTATTGTTTGTTTTAGCAGGAAGAGTGAAGATTTCTTATAAGAGTCTGCAAGCAAATTACGATTATTACTTGACAGTGGTAATAATTTATTATGCCTCTGCCCATATATGCCCAAGGAGGCATTAAGTGATTGGTTTGTCCGTCTGTGGGTGTGTGCGTGTGTCTGTAAATTTTCTGGGTGTGATATCTCCTGAACCCTTTGATGAATTTCCACCAAACTTTTGTCTGTGAAGCAATATGAGGAAATGGCGAACTGATTAGGCCAGCTAGGTCAAGGGGCCAAAGGTCAAAGTCATATGGGTTGGACATGTTTTATACTTGTCGGCGTGATATCTCCTGAACCACATGATGGTTTTTGACCAAATATTTGTCAGTGATACAGTTCGAAAGGACGGTGAACTGATTCGGGCAGTAAGGCCAAGGGGTCAAAGGTCAAAATCATATGGGTGTGGGCGCGATATCTCCTGAACCCTTTGACGGATTTTGACCAGACTTTTGTCAGTGATACAGTATGAAGAGATGATAGAGATTCATTCAGCAAGGTCAACGGGTTAAAGGTCAGTGTCATATGGGTTCGACGTAGTTTATCCTCAGTTTCATTTAAACCCACAGTGAATCCTGTCGTGGAGGCTGTATGGAGAGTCCGCGTACAAGGTTTGGCGGAGGCATACTGACCTTCTCTTTGCGTTGACATTTTGGGGCCCCGAGTTCTTGGCGTTTATTTTTCATTGAAGGACATGAGCCAAGGGGAGTTCCTGTACTCTGCTCTCCTTGCCCTTTATGAAATAAAAGAAATCTTAGTTGCGATTGGGATCTGATTATGAGTTTGTAAAATTCAGGTCTACATTTATTTATTTCGTCCTTATTTGGCGGTACTCCCAGAAGGTGGACTGAGATAATTATTTTCTTTTACCACCACCAAAGGTTCAAATCATAATGTAGGCTCTTAGGCACATGCGCACACCTCACACACGCGCGCACACACACACACACACACACACACACACACACACACACACACACACACACACACATACACATATAGATAGATAGATATAGATAGATAGATAGATAGATTGAGATAGATAGATAGATGTATATCTTGTCTCTGTCTGTCCTAACAAGAACCCCCCAGCCTCATTTACCGCCAAGTTGTTTCTCTCTCTTTCGCCTCAGTTCACCCGACATACCCACGCATTGTCATTATTTCACTGTGGGATTTTCAGGCGTGTAAGTTTCAGGGCCAGATGTAATAAGATGCAAATTCAGTCGCTTCCTCTGCATGTATATTCCGCCGACAAGTTTGCCTCATAAACCACACACACACACACAAACACACATACACACACACACACACACACACACACACACACACACACACACACACACACACACACACACACACACACACACGAGCTTTCCTTCTGCTGAAGACGACGGCTGCCATAGTCACTAGGTTTGGTTTTTCTTGTTGTCTTTGATGTCAACGTGTGTGACTGTGCAGACCAATCCTGGATCCGCAATCTTTGCCACCCAGTCAGCATGTCATGTCTGGGTTTGCTAGGAGAACTCTATTTTAGTTGTGCCTCCGTTGTCAACGTCCCTCTCTGACCAGGTTCCGAGCTTCCCAGAGATGAATGGTTCCTTCGCTGTATTGTTTTCTGTCAGAAACATCGGGTTTCAAGATCTTTTGGTATGATTTTGCATTTCTTCAGAGTTGTTCTCATACGATCTATATATATCCTGCCTCCTTGGGCTGCGACGTGCTGCAGGGAGCTGGCCATATAGAACCTGGCGGGGAAGGCGGTGCTCAGACATGAGGAACATGTGTCCAACCCATCTCAGCTGTTTTAAGCCACTATGGATTCTATGCTGGCTGACTTTGCCCACTGGAGAATTTGTGAGTTTGGAACACTATCCTCCCATTTGAGTCCTGTAATGCAGTAAGCATTGGATTTGAAGCAATTTAAACTGTTTGATGTGACGCTGGTAGGTTGTATAGGATTCAGCACCGTATGAGAGAGTGGAGAAACATACTGATACCTTTGTCACGAGTCTTAGGTTGGTGATACCAAAAACTTTGGACCTAAGACGTCCGAAAGAGCCTAAGGCGTGGTTGATTTGCGCAAAGACTTCTGCTACATTTTCGCTTTTTATCTGAAATGCAAGAGGCTCTGCAGGGTTGTTTCTCATCGATATCACGTCTGTTTTATTGACTGTTATTCGGGGGCCCATTGCTTGGTATATGTTGGAGACGATGATAAGACTTTGTTGCAGGGCTTTCTGGACATGTACAAGGACTGCACAGCCATCAGCATATTGCTGCTACGGGAAATGATCCATTTCAGTCTTTAATTTTGCTTAAAGACGTCTAAGATTAAAAGAGTTACCGGCTAGACGGAACTGGATTTTGTTCTATCATCAAGGTTCATTTGTTGGTGACTTAAAATGGTGACTAAAGTGAAATAGATGTTGAAAATGACAGGAGCCAGGACACACCCTTGCTTTATTCCCACGTCCACACTGAAGAGTTCAGATTTGCTACTACCTATGGACACCTGAGCATTCATGTTGTCATGCAGGGTCTTCAGATGGTAAAATGTTTTTTTTTTTTTCTCATGCTTTGAAAATGCAGTCCATAAAGATTCTCCTTTGACAGTGTCAGATACTTTTCCAGGATCGATGAGTATAATATATAAGTTACGGTTCTGCTCGTGGTATTTCCCTTGTACTTGTTGAGTAACAAAGATCATATCACACGTGATTCATTCCTTTCGAAAACCACATTGTGTGTCACGAAGTGTTGACTCAGTCAGATGTTTTGTCAGTCTGGATAACATTATCTTAGTACTTAACTAGCATTCACAATGACGGAAATACCTCAACTGTTGTCTCAATTTAAGAGGTCCCCCCTTTTCTTTTGAATGATTAAGGCATCAGAAGTAAGCCATTCAGATGAAATTCGTTCTTGGTTCCAGATAGTCAGTATGAGATTATGGAAATGCTGGTGGGGTAACTGGCCACCCTCTTTGATTAGTTCAGATGACATGCCATCAGGGCTAGGACTTTTCTTAGTTTTTTTTAGATCAGATGGCCTGAACAGTTTCTGCAAGAGTAGGTACAACATCAAGATCTGCTGGCTGAGGAACATTTGGGATGTTATCAAGTGTGTTGTGCTCATCTTTCTAGGATTGCTTGTTTGTGTTTCAGGAGGTCCCATGTGACTGATCGAATATGGGTTATGTTGTGTTTGGTTGGCCCATAGATGGTTTGTACGGACTTTTAAAACCAAAGGTGGTCACTAATATCCGCCAGTCTTTTACTGCTCTTTTGTTTCTTCAGTTCACTATTTGTTCTCCACGTCATGCAGTGTTCTCTGGGTTTCGCTTCGGAGATTTTGAATTCATTTCTAGGGTTGAGGAGCTAGGATAAGCCAACCATTTTATGTACTTTATTCTTCATTGCAAGGTCATATACCTCAGTATTTTCATCAAACCAATCTTTACAGTAGTGAATAGAGAAGCCTAAGGTTTCTTTTGCAGTTCTTTGAATCAGTGTCTTAATGTTCAGCCATTCTGCATCTAGATTTGTTGCAGTATTGTATGGGGTAGTTGGTGGGCACTGAGAGGGCTTGTCTATAATAGTGCTGTGGACGGTGTTACAAGTTGTTGCATCTTTTAAAATACTAGTTTATTTTCTAGGATGATGGCCTATGGTGCACTTGTGG
Organism: Coenobita brevimanus; assembly: GCF_032717465.1. Lineage (NCBI taxonomy): Eukaryota > Metazoa > Arthropoda > Malacostraca > Decapoda > Coenobitidae > Coenobita > Coenobita brevimanus. The sequence goes on from NC_136955.1 coordinate 26,239,940, forward strand.
ACGTGTGCCTATTTGCAGTTTGATGAGTATAAGGTCGTGGTCCGTTGAGCACTCAGTGCCTCTTATAGCTTGGGTTACAAGAACTTCTCTTCAGTCTCCCTTTATTACAATGACATGGTCTATCAGGTGCCAATGTCTATATCATGGGTGCCTTCATGTGGTCTCGTGTTTATTCTTTATTTGAAAAATAGTGTTGGTGTTAACCAATCTGTTTTCCAAGCATAAGGAAAGCAGTCTGAGGCCATTGCTGTTCGTGTTACCAACACCTAGCAGCCTGTGATGCCTTGCCAGAGGTGACTATCTTCCCCTGCTCTGGCATTTAAATCTCCAAGCAGGATGACTGGGATTGAAATCTCAACTAGGATGAGTTTGTAATTATGTGGTGTTGAGTGAATATATAGTAGCATTCAGAGTGGCATAAAAGGAATCTCTTTGATGGTGTTTTCAGAGGCAAGAGTTGGGGCATAGGCGTTGATAAGGGTTTCATATTTGCCTTTAGATGTGGTATGCACCAGGACATCAGCCTCTCTAATAAACACTCAGGTGATTCGTGGATCTTCCATAGTAGGTTGCGTCAGACTACAAAGCCTATAACCAAGGTTTCTTCTAACATTGTCCAGGCATCCCCTCCAGAAATAGATATACACTTCTCCTACACATATTAGATTGCCCTCTCCTGAGAGGCTAGCCTCAGACAAGGCAGCATTGTCAGTTTAATATCTTTTCGGTTAATGAGCAATTGGAGCAGTTCCATGGCAAGGTCATGGGTCTTGGTCAGTATCAAGAAAGGTTCGTATATTTCAGGAAGTGAGAGTCAGAGAAATCCTCTTCATTTGTTTGCAGTGTGTGAGGCCTTGACAGAAGCGGTTTTTTGCCAGGTGGTGTGGAGCAGCAAATGATAGGTTACATCTTTTAAACCCTTTCCCGTCAAGGGTAAACGGTTGGGCATCCGTTTCCGGCTACTTGGTCCCACTGATTGTTGCCTAGGGCATTACCTACTCCTACACTATCATGCCAGCAGCCACTGGGCCAGTGCTACTTATGTGCAGGACTCGAGCTAGCAACTTCCAGCCACATCCATGACCTGTCACAATCACCCTATCGTGTCGTCATAGATCTTTTGGTCTTTGATCTTGATGATAGGATGAAATGGTAGGTAAGTATAGCAGTGGACTTGCTCAGCGAATGGATCTGGTTTGATGGCAGCACTTTCCACATGACTAGGCCCTTCATAACGTGTGATGGTGGCAGGAAGATTCATGATGGCCATCTTCTTAGGAAATTTGCAGGAACCTGCCGACGCCTCTGTCCTTCGAACCCCGCCTTCTGTGGGACTCCACTCATGGAAAATTTCATTCGTGGCATTCCATAAGTCAGTGGACCTAGTAAAATTTTGTCTGATCCCTCAGTGATTGCCCCTTCAGCATGGGAAACCCCGTCTTCTTGCTGAGTCCGGGGGGTATTTCCCCCCACTAGTATGGCCCACTAGATTTACGGGGTAAGCACGCCTCCCACCACAAGGTGGTTTCCGTGACACACACACACACAGACTTGATTGTATTGATGATTATATCAATGATCATAATTTTTATCATCCTAAACCTGTTTCCTGTTCTCAATAATTTTGTTTCAGTTCTGTTTAGGCCAGATAAAGCGTGTCTTTCACTCTCTATGTTTTATTTACCCAAGTCCTTTATGTTCCGAAACCATACATATTCATGGTGATGTCTACCATATTTTATTCTAGTTGCCATCAGGTGATGCTATATACCTTCTAAAAAAAAAAAAAAGTGTTCTTTACCCCTTATCACTTTATGTTGAGTCAAGATGGCTCCCCATCTGCGTGTGCCGGAGTAGAGAATTGAGACAGTTTTATAGACGACGTTTAAGCGGGTGATTCAGTGTGTTAGCATATGTTTGAATCTTGTCTGGTCTTATTATCGATGGCATATAATGAATCGAGGACGCACTAACTCATATATTGCAATACTTCATCTCTGGCTGTAGTGTATTAGGATATGTTTGAATCCTGCCTGGTCATATCGATGACATTTAAAGAAACAAGGACGCACTAACTCATATATTGCAATACTTTCTCTCTGAAATGCACTGCTCTCCCCACTTACACCCCTTCCTGATTCATATTTGACCAGCATGCGGAAGGGTTAATAAAAGACAAGTCTGTATATAGCGACTCCCCTGAAATTTGTTGTTCACTACGCAGTTAATTCATTACTTAATAAACGAACTGTAGGGATATACACACTACCAGAATTAAAATCTAAACAGAATGTAATGGAAAGGGACCTTTGCCTTTCAATTAAAGAACGTATTTTACTCAGTTTCGGGGAGGCTTTTCCTATGAGAAGGGTTGTATATAAATCGCCTTTGTTAACCTTTACCTACATTATACTCCTCTTAGGTTGTGTATAATGGTCTTCAAATGGCGTAATTGTAATAGAAAACATGCCGCAGAACTGAAGATGGGGTGAAGAGATAGGTGTCTATAATGGTAATGTGGATATCTGTAATGACGAGGTGGATGTCTGTGATGATGATGGATGTTTGCACTGATGAGGTAGATGTCTGTGATGATGTGGGTGTTTGCAATGATAAGGTGGATGTCTGTGATGATGTGGGTGTTTGCAATGATAAGGTGGATGTCTGCAATGATGTGGGTGTTTGCACTGATGAGGTGGATGTCTGTGATGATGTGGATGTTTGCACTGATGAGGTAGATGTCTGTGATGATGTGGGTGTTTGCACTGATGAGGTAGATGTCTGTGATGATGTGGGTGTTTGCACTGATGAGGTGGATGTCTGTGATGATGTGGATGTTTGCAATGATAAGGTGGATGTCTGTGATGATGTGGGTGTTTGCAATGATAAGGTGGATGTCTGCAATGAAAAGATGGATGTCAGTGTTGGTTATGTGGATGTCCGCAGTGGATGTCTGCAGTGATGAGGAGGATGTCTGCAGTGATAATGATGTGAAAGTCTGCAGTGATCAGGTGAATACATGTGACGATGATAATGCACCTGCAGTGATGGGGTGGATATGTGTGATGATTTCATAAATGTCTGTAACGATATGGGTGTCTGTGGTTGATGTGAATACGTTTGATGATATTGTGGGTGCCAATGATGATGATGATGGGAATGTCTGTGATGATGTGGATGTTTGTGATGATGTGGATGAAGGACGATGACGTGGCAATGTCTTTGCATGATGTCAATGTCCATATGACGCCATCTTTGAGTTTTCCTAGTTTTCAGTTCTCATTGTTTGCATTGTCTTATAGTTTTCTCTTAAATTTCGTTTTTCTCTTTTATCTGTCCATTTCCTTTCCCTTGTTTGCTTTTCTCTGCTCTCTCTCTCTCTCTCTCTCTCTCTCTCTCTCTCTCTCTCTCTCTCTCTCTCTCTCTCCTACCAAATGTTCCTTTGTCTTCATTACACTCCTAATTTGTCTTTCTCCTCTCCCCATCCTTTCCCTCTCCCTCCTTCCATTTCTCTCATTAAATCTTCCTCCCTCTTATTATTACCTTCCCTTAACCCATTCTCCTTTCTTGTTTATGAACATTTTACTTATCCTTCTCTTAATCTTCTTTTACTTTACCAGCTACTAGCACCCACGCACACTTTCTCTCTCTCTCTCTCTCTCTCTCTCTCTCTCACTGTCGGGAATTCCTTTATTATCTATAATTTTACTGTTTACTTTTCCTCCTCTCCATTTTCCATTCCTTCTAATTATTCATTCACTTTTTATTCCTCTGTTAGTTCTTCTCTTTCTCCTCCCGTTTTTTGTCTTAAATTCCTTGTCTCGTCATTCGTTTTCTCCCATCATTTCCCTATCTCATACCATCTATCTTTTTTTCTACACCCTCATGTACTGTACACTCATTTGCTTCTTCTTTTGTCAGTCTCCCTTCAGCAATCATTTTTGCATCCATTATCTCAACATATTTCTTCATCCCTAGCGTTTTTTACTTTCCCCCTTGTCTTTTCGTAACAATCACTGTTACACACACACACACACACACACACACACACACACACACACACACACACACAGAGTAATTGTATAAATGATTATGTTAACGATCTTTTCACCCCAAACCCGTTTCCTGCTTTCAGAGATTTTGTTTTTTTGGGGTTGGGTCAGGCAAAACGTGTCTTTTACACTTTATTTTTAAATTATCCAAGTCCATTATGTTACGAAACTATACATATTTTTGGAGGTATGTCTACAGTATTCTATTCCTGTTGTTTTCAGTTGATGCTATACAGCCTAGTGAAAAAAATAAATGTGTTTAACTCTTATCACTTCATGTTGAATCAAGGTGGCTCCTGACCTACGGGTACCAGAATAGGAAATTGGGACACATTTTTAAGACGGCATTTAAAGTGGGTGATTGTAGTGTGTTAGCATATGTTTGAATCTTGTCTAATCACAGTGATGGAATATAAATATTCGGAGACGCACTAACATATGTATTCTTACATTTCCACTTTCATATGCACTGCTCTCCCCAGACACCCCTTGCTTATCCATATTTGACTAGCATGAGAAAGAGTTAATAAAGTACAAGCAGTTCACTTTGCAATAGTTCATAGCTAATATACATGCTGTAAGGATATATACAACTACCAGAATGAATACAAAACAGAATTAATGGATAAGATCCTTTGCTATCAGTCAAAGGATGCGTTTATGGTACTCCTAAAACTCGATTTTTTTTTTTTTCAGTTGTGGGGAAGCGCCTAGAATTCGATTGGTTATAAAAATCCTCCATTAACCTTAAGCTATTTCAGAGCTTATAGGATTGAGTAATATCGTCTGGTAATGACGTAATAATAAATGAATAATGTCACCGAACTGAAGATGGAGTGAAGAGATGGATGTCTACCATATTTGTGTGGATATCTACAAGGAAGAAGTGGATGTGTGTGAGTATGTGGATGTCTGCAATAACGAGGAGGTGGATGTCTTTGATGACATGGTTGTCTGCAAATATGAGGTAGATATCATTGATGATGTGAATGTCTGCAATGGATGTCTTTGATGATATGGATGTCTGCAATGAACAGGAGGATGTCTGTGATGGTGTTGATGTCTGCAGTAATGAGGTGGAAGTCTGTGATGATTTGGATGTCTGCAGTGATGAGGAGGTGGATGTTTGTGATGATATGGATATCTACAATGATAAGGTGGATATCTGTGATAATGAGGATGTCTAGAATGATTAGGTGAAGGTCAGTGATGGTGTGGATATTTGCAATGATGAGGAGGTGGATGACTTCGATGATGTGAATGTTTGCAGTGATAAGGTGGATATCTGTGGTGATGATGTGGAAATCTTTGATGAAGTTTTTGATGCCTCTGATGATGATGGGGATGGCTGTGATGATGTGGATGCCGGATAGTGATGCTGCAATGTCTTCTAATGGTATGGATGTCAGTGATGATCACGTTGATGTCTTCTCATTTGTATTTTTTTTCCCTTATTTTCAGTCCTCATGGTTTACTCTGTCTTGTATCTTTCTCTTTTAGTTCCTTTTTTTTTTCTCTCTGTCATCTCTCAGATTAACAATACTTCACAAATCTATTTCCTTTCCATCGTTTGTTTTCCTCTGCTATCTTCTGGCTGATCTCTCTCTGTTCCCATTAAACATTCCTGTCTTCATTTCACTCCGTAATATGTCTTTATTTTCAGTTCATCCTTTACCTCTTCCTCTTTCCATTTCTTTCATTAAATCTTCCTCCCACTCTCCATTTCCTTTCCTTGTTCCATTCGCCTTTCTGTTTTCAACAAATATTCTAACAAAACCTTCTCCCAGTCTTCTCGTTACACCTCTCCACCTACTAACAACCACGCACGTCCTTCCCCCACCTCTCTCTCTCTCTCTCTCTCTCTCTCTCACTCTCTCTCTCTCTCTCTCTCTCTCATATATATATATATATATATATATATATATATATATATATATATATGTATATAATCATCATCATCATCATCTAATCTTGTGTTGCCCCATGAGGAGCGTTGGAGCCCGGGGCAAGGCAAGTTGGTCTTGATATTTAAGATGACAGTGACCAGCCTCACTCATCCCTGACTGGCATTACGTGAGCAATAAACCCCAACCATCCCTCGGATATAAACCAGAATTGGCTCAATACGATTGGAGCGCAATAATTACCCACTAAACCACCAGGCGCCATAATTTGGTTATATGGTTACCACCCGGCGTAGTAAACGGTTTCCTGGTGTACAGGAAACCATTTGGCTTGTCACTCAGTGTAGAGTCACCCATTAGCAGAAGGAAGAGAGGAAAGGACAGTCATATGTGTGCAGCACTACATCGACTGGGTGGATGGTGAGCGCCCCTGCCTACCACTTACATAATATATATAGATAGACAGATAGATAGATAGATATATAGATAGATAGACTGATTGATAGATAGATAGATAGATATAAAATTTATGTGTGTATTCATGTATTTATATAAACTGTCTCTCTGTTTGATGGGGTAGGAAATAAAGAGAGCAGTACATACTGTGGGAATAGATGGGATTACATCTGAGTGTCTAAAAAGAAGTCAGCGTTGTGGAGCGCTTACTCAGACTTGTCAATGTATGACTGGGTGAAGGTTAGGACCAGAGAGCTTATACTGTGCTGCTGTGCTGGGGCGAGGGGAAGGGAGCGCTTAAATTTTGGAGGTGTATGTCTCTTGCACATACCAGGTACTGAATATGAGAAATTAGCGATCGAAAGTTATTGTAACATACTAGCCACCATATTGAGGAGTAAAAAGATTTCAAGTGTGCCACTAGTAAATCACTTAGTTGACTGATCTGAGAAATGTGTGAGAAGTCTACAGAAAAGGTAAGAAAATTTTGTGTTGTTTTTATTGATCTGGAGGAGGCACTTAACAGAGCTGATAGATACGTCTTCTGGTATGTCTTACTATGGTATGGGGTGGGAGGGAAGCTTTTTAACACCTACCTGCTTGACGAGGACGATTTTTCCTTTTTCTTCATGCTTTCCCAAGATAATTATGAGAGAGAAAGCGATGTTTACTCTTAGTTAAGTTTGGAAATGAGCGTCCCGCCCCAGCCCGACCTGGTCCGTCCCTACCCAACCGTTATGTTAAGCAGAAGCTAATAACTTGAGTCCTATGTGAAGAAGAGTTGAAATTCTTTCTGAATGTGATACATTCATTCAATGATTTATGTTATCAGATAAAAACCCACCCATAAAGGCGTAGGAACCCCTTGGAAGCTCGAGTTCTGCTTTAATCGGTGAACGCCCCAATTACGAAATCATATTTTAAACAAGATTTTCCTTCCTAACACTGTTTTTTGGCGCTAAGTCTAGCAATTAAACATCGGATATTCCATCTATACTTTTATATCAGAGAGACATTGTGATAACATGGCGTTTGCTCGTTTCTCTTGCTCCAACGAAGTGCACTTAACTGGTTATAAAATTGAGACGTTCAGTAGTAATGGAGTTAGGGATTATTGAATATAGTTTTTCCAGCTCGATCTGGTTCTCATATACTGAATATAATTGTCTGGAGAGTGAAAGAATTAAATTAAAGGACGTCTTTAGACTGAAGAATTGACTTTTTTTTTTTTTTTTGTACTGAAGAAGTAGAGTTGGTAGGCAAGTAGGAAGAAAAATGAGTGAAGAGTTTGAGAATTATGTGGAGTTGCTTCAGAGCTGCATTATAGGACCGTGCTGTTCACCTATATATGATGGGCCGGAGGAAGAGGTAGACATAAGGGTGCTAGGAAGAGAAGCACGATTAAGAGATGCCGAGATAGGAGGGAGAGGGAAGTAAAGCCGTTGTTGTTACTAGATGATATAGTATTGATCGCAGACTGGGCAGGTAATCTTCGGCGATTAGTAACTCAGGTGTAAAAGTTTGCGACAGAAGGATAATGAGAATCAGTGTAAGAAATAACAAAATGATGAAGGACAGAGACAGAGAAAAACGGAATGAATATAAATCTAAATGAGGAAGGGATGGAGGAAGTGATGCATTTTATATATTTCGGTGTCGAATGTACGTAACAGAAGACTGAACTAAGGGACTTGAAATAAATGATAGGATCAAAGTCAAAGTGTTCGGGGCATTCACAAGTATTTGGAAAGAAAGACCAGTAACTGTTCAGATGAAATTCAAACATGTGAAGAGATATTCGTGTCGACTGTGCTGTGCTGATCAGATTTGTGGGCCCTGAATGCAAGGGACCTGAAAAAAAAAAAAAAAAGTTGCTAGAATTAAGCATCCCGGAACAATAAAAAGTGTGAGAAGGTCTGTCTGTGGGAAATGATGCTATAAAAGAGAGGTGTGGAAGCAAAGGCAATATGATGGAAAGTTCGAAACAAAGTGCTAGTGTGGTTTTGCCATATGGAAAGAGAGGATGATGTGCGAATAAAGATATACAGATCACAAGCATATTCAGTAAAAGGGAACTTGAGATGTCAAGTAAATAAAAGTTTGGTGTTGGTGTGACTCTACATGATAGAGATCTGAGCATCCTTGAAAGTGAAAGGTGTAAATAGAAAAGAGAAAATTGAAATAAATTATTTAATGGAAATGCTGGCTTGCTGGGAGTGATCTGTATAATTATAACAACAAAAAAACTGAAAGGCCTGGAGCAAACCACAAATCAGTTCTGCCTGGTTGAGGATGGTTTAAAATTGCTTTGTGTAGGCGATTATGTAGGACAGATGAGCGACTGAATTTCAGAGAATGTACTTACCTTTATCCTCACTGGGGGCGTCTCTCAACTAGTGAGGTTAATTGAGAGCATGAAACAAAGTGGATGTGTGCGTGTGTGTGTGTGTGTGTGTGTGTGTGTGTGTGTGTGTGTGTGTGTGCGCGCGCGCGCGGGGGGGAAACCGTAAGATCCATATGAGCTACAAGTCTCTCTCTCTCTCTCTCTCTCTCTCACACACACAAACGATTTCTTTTCATTTCAGTCTGCCTTTTATCAGTTTCCAGACACTTGCTCTTTCACTCTCTTTTTCTCTCCACTCTCCCTCTTTTTCACTTCCCTCCAGCATCGGTCCCTCAGTCCTGATATATCTCCTTCCTGCCTCCTCCTATTATCTCACTTTCCTCTTCTTCCTCGTCCCATTCTCGTCCAAAGCTCTGCCTCTCACTTTCAATTTTCCCCGGCGTGTCTTCTCACTTCTTTATCTCTCCCAAGCCCTTTCCCCCCTTCTCTCTCTCTCTCTCTCTCTCTCTCCTTCATTATTGTCATTACCCATCGCTTTCTCCGCCGCTTCCTTTGATGTTTATAGTTTTACTGTTTATTTCTCTTATCCTCATCTCCATTTTCTGTGCCTCCTAGTTACTTGATTTTTTATTTACTTCTGTTAGTTGCTCTCCTCCTCCTCTCTCTTTTTTTTTTTTTTTTTCGATTCCCTGTCTCCTCATTCGTTCTCTACCACCTACTCTTTCCCTGTCTCCTACCATCTGCCTCTTTTCCTACTCCCTCATTTACTGTACACTCTTCTGCTTCCTCAATAGTCAGTCTCCCGGCAGTCATCTTTAACATATCTTTTATCCAATAAAATTTTTCTTCTTCCCTTCAGCCCTTACTCTCCCACTTCTTTTTGTAACAACCATTCTTTCCTTGACCTCTCTCTCTCTCTCTCTCTCTCTCTCTCTCTCTCTCTCTCTCTCTCTCTCTCAGTAATTTTATGTTGCTACTACTTCAACTTAATGATGTATTTTCTCTTCCCTCCTTCTCTTATTCGTGTGTCATTCTCATTATTCCATTATCTCATTTACTTTCCGCTCTTTCTCTAGTTTCATTCATGCATTTTTGCGCAGTCCCTCATTACTCTACACTCTGATTTTACTTTCTACTGTTTATCTTCTTTTAAAATATTTCCTTTCTTATTTCTTATCCTTGTCTTATTCCAGTTTAGTGACGCTCTTGTAAGAGCTGCCTATCATGGGCCAGCTGTCATACTGCAGCCATCCCCTCTTTTTATGTTATTATGTTATCATCATTATCTTTTTCCCTCTTGCGCCCTATTTGCCTTTATGTCCGGTGTGTGTGTGTGTGTGTGTGTGTGTGTGTGTGTGTGTGTGTGTGTGTGTGTGTGTGTGTGTGTGTGTGTGTGTGTGTGTGTGTGTGTGTATCTCAGTGAATAGCGGAGTGCCACAGGATTCAGTGCTAGGGTCCTTTCTCTTTACAGTATACATGAACAACATGGATGTGAGCCTGAAGAATCTTACATATAAATTTGGAGATGATACCAAAATAAGTGGTGCTTTTCTGTCTGATGAAGACAAAATAAACTTAAAGCAAGATTTAAATATAATTTAATGAATGGTTGACATAGTGTCATATGCTATTTAATGATAACAATGTCAAATTTTGCAGATCGGAAGATGAAAAAAATGTGAATATCATATGCCTGGCCAGAAATCAAGGCAGATCAACTGTGTAAGAGATTTAGGAGTGACGATATAAAAGGATCTCAAAATCTCACAACAGTGTAACCAATTTTCCAAGAATGCAAATAGGGTATTGATATTCGCCAACAGAAATTTCAAATTTAAAAGTAAAGATTTAACCATGCCACATTATAAAAGCCTTGTACGACCACATCTAATATTTCTAGTGAAATTCTGGTCTCCACACCAACGTAAAGACTTTGCTAAACTATAATCTGTACATCTGCGTGCAACAAAATAAATGCCTTCCTTTCGTAACAAGCCATGTGATGAGAAATAAAGAGAACTGTACTTTTTTCTGTGAAAAATCACCGTTTTCATGAGAAGTTATCGAATCATTTAAGATTCTTCAAGGATTTGATACTGAAAGAATAACAGTTTTTCTCCTTTGCCCAAACTTGTCAACACGTGCAAATAGCCTCAAACTCAAGGGAAACAGAGTTAACCTAGAAAATACTAAGTATTTCTTTACCAACGATGTGATCGGGGAGAGGAACAGGCCACCTGAATAATTATATAGTAGAAAGTACCTCCATAAACACTTTCCAGAACAGACTAGACCACCATTTGTCTCCCCCTAGGCATAATGTAACCCATGGAATCTGACTTTT
>NC_136955.1:26256039-26341039 GCF_032717465.1 Coenobita brevimanus
TCTGGTAGTTGGCAAATGCTTCACAGTATGCTCATCGAATAAGTGGTAATGTTTTTAAAATCTGTTGGCAAGAGATTCCATTCACATGAAACTAAGCAATTCTTCTACAACAGTAATGCCATCTACTAATCGTTTTCCAGTAGGGTAAAACGTCATACTGTACCAACATTTATAATCGCAAAGATAAGTTTTGAGACCTAATCTCCAATTAAGCATACTCATTCATGAATTAAATATTTCTAATGTATAAAGTTTTCTAGAAGTAAAGTGTGGAGGAGACAAATGAAAAATATTGTTACTGTATGTACTAATGAATACTTGATATTACTTTTAGTTACAGATATAGTGAAGTAAATTTTTCCCATTTCACCCTTTATTATGAATTTCCATGACAATTTATATGCTGTGTGGTAGTGCTTCACTTTTTCTTGCTGTCTACGACTGGAAAGATTAAAGGGCGTGGTGTTCCTACTTTGCTATCCTTGTCTGAGTTATAGAATTCCTTTGTCTTGAAAAGACCATAGTAGTTCTCTTGCTATGTGCTTTCCTCTAACCATGTTTGTTCATCTCTTTAATGTATTTATTTTTAACCTTGCACAGACGCTTAAGAGCAAAAAGGCAACCTAGTTTTTCCACGTATCCGTACCAATTTCACTTAACTTACCCTAGACAGTAATTCTCTGCAACCTATTTCACGTAGCTAAGAAGTAGTAAAACACAGCTCAGTTTCTAGATATCTTTTTCATACTTGTAGGCTATTCTTAACCAGTATCATATTCTAGTGATAATCCCAATGTTAAAATCCAGCACTGATGATGCAGATTTGACAATTTTAGGCCAAGTTAGACTAAAAAGGAGTACATTAGTTCTTCTCCTTCTCTCCCTTCCCTTTCCCTTCTTTTTTCCTTCCTCCTTCTCTCTTTACGTCTTATCCCTTTCTCCTTCCCCCTTCTCCTTTCCTTCCTTCGTTCTTCTCATCCACCTCAGCTAGAGCTCCACAATTCACTTACAGTATTCCTCCTGCTCACTACTCTCTCTCTCTCTCTCTCTCTCTCTCTCTTCCAAATTTGGTTCACTTGCTGTTTCCTCTCACTCACTCTCCTCATTCCTTCCTTCCTTCGTCATTTTTTTTTTCTCTCACCTCGCTCCTTACCTCTCTCTCTCTCTCTCTCTGCTTTCCTATATTTTCTTCCTTTCTCCCTTCCGTAGTATTTTTCTATTCTTAGTTCATCCAAGCAGTGCTATCACCCTCTTTCTTCTAATATATATATTTTTTTAATATGTACCTCCTTTTTTTCTCCTTCCCTCTCACTTTCCTCACTCCAGCCTTCATCTCTTCTCTCCATTTCCTCTTTCTTCCACTTCCATCCTCTTCTCTACTTTCCTCACTCAACCTTCCGTCTCTCCTCTCTCTCTCTCTTACTTAACGCCACCACTCCGTCTCTCCTTTCCTCCTCCAAACAAAGCACTCTCTCTCACTTTCAATCTTCCTTATGTCCTCTTCCAGTACTTCCCCTTCACCTGCTTCCTCCTAATCATACTAAATCTCTCTCTCTCTCTCTCTCTCTCTCTCTCTCTCTCTCTCTCTCTCTCTCTCTCATGACTTTATCTTCTCGTCATCCTTGCCCTCCTCTTCATCTCTTCTACTCCTCTTACTCTTTCCTTTTATCCTTTTCATTATCATCTTTCTTATTGCATTCCCGCTGTTCACCTTTTTTCTTACCCTCACCCCTAAACATTTTCTCTCTCTCTCTCTCTCTCTCTCTCTCTCTCTCTCTCTCTCTCTCTCTCTCTCTCGGATCCTTTCAATTTTCTCGCGTCCCACAATATTCTCTCTTTTTTTTTTTTACCTTCCATTAACATTTCTTTCCAAAGCTTCGCTGTGTGTGTGTGTGTGTGTGTGTGTGTGTGTGTGTGTGTGTGTGTGTGTGTGTGTGTGTGTGTGTGTGTGTGTGTGTGTGTGTGTGTGTATCTGCGCGCGCGCATCGGAGCAAGGAAAAGTTCATTCTATGTCTGCTTGTTTTTTTTTTCTCTTCCTAATTCTCGTTATCTTATGTTTTTATTTCTTTCCAAACACCAGCTTCCTGAGACTGGCTAGCCTACTGTGCTTATGCTTATCTTCATAATGTCTATTTTTTCCCAACCTTCCTCACCATGCATCACCATCACAGTCCATCTCACCCAGTCCTCTCCATCCACCTCATCCGTTTCTACTCTGATGTGGTGAATATCGCATCAACGTCTGCTCTGCTACTAACTGAACTTCGACACCCATTCACACAGTAACACCCTCAACTGTGACCTGCCACCCTTAATCGTCCCTCCCCATCTAACTCACTCGTGTCCGTTCATTTCATTCTGTTCTGAAAGTCCTTTACCGATAAAATTCATCAAACTTTTGAGTAAATGGGGCTGTTTTTTAACATATGGGTATTTTGACATGTGCTGAAAATATCTGGTTTGTCCCCATTCAACCTGTGGACTAAAAGAGGTCAGAAAAGACTTTCAACTTGAGCCGTCATGAATAGGGCTAATATTTGTCACTTGTATTCTTATGCATAATCTCAATGGATTCTTCTTGATGTAAATTGACAAAAATGACGTTAAGTAACCTGAGAGGACCTAAGTTAGGTGAAATAGTCTAGACCTGATCTAACTGGATCTGAACGTGACTGGAATGAATAATAGTTGCTTGATGTACAGCTGACTTGAGTGGAGGCGACTGAATCATAATTCAAATCTGCTCAGACATGAATGGAAGTAAATGGAAACGAGAATACTTAAACTAGCGTATAATGACTTAACTATGCCAAACAGTAGTGATAAGGCTGACTGGACCTGAGGTGGCACTGAATTACCTGGATGGACTTAACTGCTCCGATTGGTCTTGAACTGACCTTTATTGGCCCGAAGTTGACCTGACTGGGCCTTGAAAATGGTCCTTGGCTGCACAACCTTAATTAATATTATAGACATGAAGTGGACAAAATGGATCTAAACAGAATTAGCCAGTCATGAAACGATGTACCTGGTCATGGACTAGAATCTAGAATGGATCTCAGTTGATGTAAAAGGATAGGAAGAAATCGGGTGTGATCAGAGTGGACCTGGTTAAATATGAAGGCTATGAATGGATATTACTAGACCTGAACGGACCTCCACTGAACTGACTGTTCCTGAACTGTTGTGAAGAACGTTCACTGACTAAGTTTTACCTATATGGTCCTGGCGTTCCCTAAACTGACTTCAAGCAGTCTGACGACCGAAATTGATGTGATGAGCCTAACTTTTCACAGACACAGATGAAAATTAATCGGCCTTTCCGATCCATCAATATCTGAATGATCAAATATTTATCTAGCTGAGCAGAACTGGAAGTGAAGATGTGAAGAACCCTAAAACAGAGGATGTGTTGCTTTGATATATTGTTGCTGCCTGTAAGTAAGCGATTCTACTCAGTTTCGGGAGATCTCTTTGAGGAAACAGTTAAAGGAGGCAAGATCTAGCTCCTACAATTCAAAAATTCCCTCCTAAGTTGAATACTCGCCTGAAAGTATGAAGAACATTGTAAGGGTATAAAAGTCGTTCTTGTAGTAATGCAGTTAATCAAAATATACCTAATTGAATCTTCATGACCTCATGCCAGTCTGAATGGATCAAACCTACATAGAGTAGACCTGAACTGACTAAAATCGACATTGCTTTCTCTGGGTCTGAGTATGGTTGAATTAACCCACAAAAAGGATGCAGCTGTATCTTAAGTACTCACCTTAACTCTTCTTATGGCTTTCTTGGCTGACATGCATGTCGGCTGACGGTTCTGCAGGACGATGGTTATACTGGCTGACTATAATGCCAACTGATGGCTAAGCAGGCTGCCAGTAGTGTCAGCTGATGGTAATGCTGAACGACAGTTATGCTGGCTAACTGTTATGCCAGCTGATGGTTATTCCAACTGATGGCTATGCCAGGTTACTCTTACGTCAGCTGATAGTTATTCCAACCGATGGCTATGCCAGGCTACTGTTATGACGGCTGATGGTTATGCCGGCTATGATTAATGTCAGCTTTTGATTACACTGGCCAACAATATTCCAGCTGATGACTGTGGAGGTTGATGGGTATGCTGGTAGATAGCTATGCCGCTTGACCGTTATGTTTACTAACGGTTATGCTGGCTGATGGCTATGCTGGCTGATGATTATACCAGCTAATAGTTATATCAGCTGGTGGTTAAACTATCTGATGGTTATACCATTTGATGTTTATACCAGCTGATGGTTATACCTTCTGATGGTTATACCAGTTGATGGTTATACCATTTGATGTTTATACCAGCTGATGGTTATACCTTCTGATGGTTATACCAGTTGATGGTTATACCATTTGATGTTTATACCAGCTGATGGTTATACCTTCTGATGGTTATACCAGTTGATGGTTATACCATTTGATGTTTATACCAGCTGATGGTTATACCTTCTGATGGTTATACCAGTTGATGGTTATACCATTTGATGTTTATACCAGCTGATGGTTATACCTTCTGATGGTTATACCAGTTGATGGTTATACCAGCTGATGGTTATACCTTCTGATGGTTATACCAGTTGATGGTTATACCATTTGATGTTTATACCAGCTGATGGTTATACCTTCTGATGGTTATACCAGTTGATGGTTATACCATTTGATGTTTATACCAGCTGATGGTTATACCTTCTGATGGTTATACCAGTTGATGGTTATACCATTTGATGTTTATACCAGCTGATGGTTATACCTTCTGATGGTTATACCAGTTGATGGTCATGCAGTCTATGGGTATGCCCGCTGGTGGCTATACCGGCCTCAGTTAACGAACATTAGTTCTTACTTTCTCTGTCATTTACTGTATGCTACCTAGTCATGTATATTATTTTCCTCCCCATATGAAAGAGCTTTTTTTCCTATTTTTTTGCAATGATTGCATCCTGGTTTCTCGCCCTTTCTTCCAACTCTTCCTTCAAAATCACTATTCTTCCTGCTCCCTTCCACACTCTCTTCTTTTCTCCTCTATTTTATGCTCACATTCTTGTCTTCATAACTATGGTCTCCTCCTAGTGTCTGCAGTTTTAGGAGCCTCATTTGTTCAAGAATATTAATTTATACCTCACGAAACTCCACATTCTCTCTCTCTCTCTCTTTCCTGTCTCCTCCTCTCTTGAAGTAATTTTGCTTCTCACTCACACCAGCAATTCCTGCCTCTCTCTCTCTCTCTCTCTCTCATCTTCACTTAATTCTGTTTCTCACTCGGACCAGCAATTCCTACCTAACCCTCTCTCTCTCATGATTCCGTACCAATCATTTGCACGTTAGTTATAAGCAGAGTACTAATTCATGTTTTTACAGATGGAATTATGTCATACATTGCACTAATCAGCTATTTCGTTAAGGATACCCAATATGGTTTCATGTGAGGTACATCATGTCTGGCTTTTAGCCTGAAATTTACTGTTTTATATATATATATATATATATATATATATATATATATATATATATATATATATATATATATATATATTGTTACGGAACAGAGAAAGATAATGTACACTTTAAGTGAGAATACGAAGAGTCACTACTGTCCCGTAAAGTTCCAGGTTCAAAACAAAAGAGTTAGGTAAAATTACAAGTTAAAGTTTAATGCTTAAATTAACAACAAAACATTCAGGACTCATAAGGATAATGTAATGGCAAAAACAGGTTAAATATATGGTTAACTGCAATAGCCTCAATTAACACGAAATTAGCAAGAGTAAATTTATCTAAGTCAGCCCTGATAAAATGAGATACCAGATAATACTCAGTGAATGCCAGATAAATAATTACAGATACAAACTATTATCAAAAATGACTGACATAAAGAACCCCACACGAATTACAAAAACTTCACTAGGCCTACAAATTAAACTTATGCTATACAGTACAAGAAAAAATGCAATAACAGTTATACTCAAATTACACACAGCTGCTAGATGTTTGGAGATTTCTTGAGCACTCACAATAATAATAATATCTGTACAGGGGAGGACAGAGATGTGAACAAAATGAGGAGCAGATCTAAGTGGCGATGATGCAGAGACTGAGCTCATTATATAGGGGCCAGCAGAGCCTGATACAACTTGTAATAAGGACGCGCAAATGAAGCGATGGGGACAAACGGTCGACAATCCCGCACTGAATAACAGAAATGTTGACTTACTCTACTATAACGGTAGAAGGGGGGGACTTAGGCAGAACACGCTCGTGATCAAACATGCAGCATACTGTGCGTTAAAATGACACAAAAGATGATGAAATCATAGGTTATGTAACACCTCCCCACAAAGAAAAAGAAATTTACAAAGGAAATTTCTTATTACTCTAAAACAATCTGTCTAAAGTCTAGATAAGCAATCTGCAATAACATTTTCTTTCCCCTTGACATGTTGTATGTCTAATGAATACTCCTGAAGAAGTAGACTCCATCTTGCCAATCTCTGATTTTTATCTTTAAACTTACTAAGGAATTTCAGTGGGTTATGATCGGTATAAATGACTATGGGGTCAAAACCAGAACACAAATAAAATGAAAAATGCTGTAAACCCAAAATCAAGGCCAAAAGCTCTTCCTCAATAGTTGAGTAGTTCTTTTGAGGTGGAGTGAACTTCTTACTGTAATAAGATACAGGATGTTCAATACCCTGATCATCCTCTTGCAGCAAAACAGCCCCAGCTCCAGTATCACTTGCATCAACAGCCATCTTAAAAGGCTTAGCAAAATTTGGAGTAGCGAGCACTGGCTGACTTAATAGAATAGCTTTAAGTTTGTTGAAAGAGGATTCACAGTTATCGGTCCAGACAAATTTAACTCCCTTTTTCAGTAGGTCTGTAAGTGGTGATACAAGAATAGAAAAGTTAAGAACAAATCTCCTGTAATAACCTACCATTCCCAAAAATCTTTGTAGCTCTTTCCTACTTTTAGGTCTGGGAAGATCACTTATAACCTGAACCTTAGCTCCTAGTGGTGCAACATGTCCATCACCAATTACATACCCAAGGTACTGAACTTTAGCTTGACCAAACTCACACTTTGATAAATTAGCTACAAGATTAGCATGAACTAAACGGTCAAGAAATTTACTGACATGGCATAGGTGATCTTTCCAGTTGTCACTGAAGATTAATACATCATCAATATAAACAACACACCCTGCCAAACCCTCTGTTACAACATTCATGAGCTTCTGAAATGTGGCTGGTGCATTCTTCATACCATATGGCATTACCGAACATGCAAAAGCCTTTCCTAGTGTTACAAAACATGAGATCTCCCTAGCACGTTCAGTCATAGGTACTTGCCAGTATCCCTTTAACAAATCAAACTTACTTATGTACCTAGCCTTTCCGATCTTGTCTATGCAATCTTCCACACGAGGGAGAGGGTAAGTGTCTGTTTTGGTTATCTGATTAACACGTCTGTAGTCAATGCAAAGCCTCTGCGACCCACCTGGCTTAGGGACTAGAGTGACAGGAGAACTCCACTCGCTCTGACAGGGCTCAATCATCTTGTGGTCCAACAGGTAGCCAAGCTCCTTCTGGATGAGAGGAACTTTCACTGGGTTCACACGGTAAGGAAGCAATTTAATTGGCTTTGCGTCTCCAACATCGACATCATGCATCAACACAGTGGTTCTTCCTGGAGTAGCACGGAACACTTGCGGGTACTCCTGCAGTAATGCCGAAAACTCCTGCCTTTCCTTGGGAGGTAGATGAGAAAGCTTAGTCTGGAGATCATTCATGATATCAGGATTCTTCCCCAAACTATCACTCAGGCTCATACTGCATGGGAGAGCTTCACTTGCAGACTCGGGTGGAACAGCTACAGTGCAGACTGGATTATTTTCGTCCCGCCTGTGATATAACTTTAGCATGTTGATGTGACATAGTTGCTTGCTCTTTCTACGATCTGGTGTGGCGATGACATAGCTGACATCACTGAGTTTCTTCTCCACGAAATAAGGGCCACTAAACTTGGCTTGAAGAGGTTGCCCATGAACTGGTAGCAGAATCAAAACCTGATCTCCTGGCTGAAAGTGGCGTAACCTGGACTTCTTGTCATACCAAGTCTTCATCTTCTCCTGAGCAGCTCCTAAATTCTCTCTCGCCAGCTGTAAAGCAGTGGACAGCCGTTCTTTGAAATTCATCACATACTTCAGCAGGTTGACGTCATCTTCCTCCGACAGCCAGCATTCCTTGAGTAACTTAAGGGGTCCTCTTACTTCATGGCCAAACAGTAGTTCAAAAGGTGAGAAGCCCAGTGATTCATTTGGAGATTCTCTTGCAGCAAACACAACGAATGGAAGACCTTTATCCCAGTCTTTCTGATGTTCCAAACAGTATTTCTTGAGCATCGATTTGAGTGTTTGATGATATCTCTCCAACGCTCCTTGGGTCTGGGGATGGTAAGCTGAAGACGTGATCTGGGTGATGCCCAACTCTTTCAGAGACTGTTTGAAAACGTTTGACATGAAATTACTTCCCCGGTCTGACTGTACCTCCTTGGGCAGACCAAACTTTGTGAAGAACCCCAGCATTTCCTTAACCACATTCTTTGCTGAGATGTTTCTAAGTGGAATGGCTTCAGGATAACGAGTAGCCATATGAATCAGGGTCAACACATAAGAAAATCCTGAAGAAGTCTTAGGAAGAGGGCCCACAATATCCACCAACACACGGGTGAAAGGCGCCTCAAAAGGAGGAATGGGAACCAGAGGTGCAACCTTTTCGGTCTGATTACACTTCCCCACAACTTGACAGGTGTGACAAGACTTACAATACCAGGAAACAACCCTGAAGACACCTGGCCAGCAGAAGTGTTTCAAAATGCGTGCCACAGTCTTCCTCACTCCAAGGTGTCCTGCCAAACTGAAATCATGAGCCACTCTAATGATATCCTGCCTACAAACACGAGGGATGACAACTTGATGTACAACCTCCCATTCACAGTCGGCTGATGCTGTTGGGGGTCTCCACTTCCTCATAAGTACTCCTGACTTTACATAATAACAAGTCGAAGCACCGGCTGACTCTTCTTCACTGTAAGCAGAGTTAGCTAGACCTTTCAACTCAGGGTCAGCAACCTGCAACTCAACCAACTCTTGACGAGACAAATTATCAACACTACGGGGTACTGCCTCATCTGGTGAGTGGTCCAAATTAGCAAGAAAAGTGTCAGCTAGGATAACATCATCATCATCATTATCCTCTAAATCACCAGTAACTTTAGACTTAGCCCTAGTGACAGCACATGCAGGGAACACATCAGGGACATCACAATCCTGGGTCGCAGCCACTGGCTCACTAGACAACTGAGGAGCTGGACACACTTGACTTCCACCAATATCATTTCCAAGTAAGAAAGTTACACCTGACATTGGGAGTGTCTCAACCAACCCAACCATAACGGAACCATTAACAAAACCAGACTCTAAATTCACTCTGCACAGAGGAACAGAGAAGTAATTATTCCCTACACCTTGTAAGATTACAGTTTCATCAGAGGAATTAACATTAGAGCCTAGAACACTGGTCAGCATAAGGGATTGGCAAGCACCTGTATCACGATATATTTTAACTGATTTCCTGTCATTACTGTCCAGAGGACTGACAAAACCATCAGACAGGAAATTAGCACATGAACTCTTGAGAGTGTCACCCACGTTACTGCTCAAAAGAGGAGCTCCATCATGAGAATTTAAGTTACCCCTCAAAGCAGGTTCAGTTAACTCAGTTAAAGAATTCTGGGAACTCTCAAGAGTGGACACTAGACCAATTGACTGAATATTTAAAGACTCCTTTTTGTTCACATCACGCTGTCTCCTGAAACATCTCTCCGTAGTATGACCAAGCTTACTACAATAAGTACATTACTTTTCTGAAATCTAGAGGTGGAGCTGGTATTTACTTCCTGAGAAACATCATCTTTATTCTCTTTCCTGTTACCTGTACTCTGAGTAGAGGCAACGTACTTACTCTCAGCTTTCCCTTTTTCTCTAGAATATCTCTTGTGAGTGAGAACATACTCATCAGCTAAAACTGCAGCATCAGACAAATTATCTATTCTTTTCTCATCAAGATATAGGTTACATCTTTACTAATACACCTTTTGAAATCCTCCAGCAAAATCATCTGCTTAAATTTACCAAAATCAGAATCCACATTCTTAGAATTTAACCACTGCTCTAACAAATCTTCTTTGATTCTTGCATACTCAACATGGGATTGCTTATCTTGCTTGTAAGTTGTCCTAAATTTTACTCTATAAGCTTCAGGAACAAGCTCATAGGCCTTAAGAATCAAGCTCTTTACTACATCATAATTATCAGACTGATCCTGAGGCAAAGATGCATAAGTTACTTGAGCTTTACCGGTGAGAACAGTTTGAAGGAGTACTGGCCAATACTCCTTAGGCCAATTAAAACCTGTAGCTACCCTCTCAAACAACTGAAAATACTTTGTTAAATCAGATTCATTAAAAGGAGGGACAAGTTTAACATTTTTAGCCACATCAAAATCATCAGAGCTAGATGATCCAGTTCCACATTGTTTCATGCGATACTCATGGTCTGCCTGAATCCTGGCAAGTTCAACTTGTGCGTGAAACTCAGCCTCCTTAGCACGAGCCTCCTGCAGGGCTAGCTGTAACTTAGCTAATTCAATCTGCGTTTGCTCATTTGGAGGAGTTACATTAAACAAGCTTTCATTAATCATGGCAACAATTTGATCTTTAGACTGATGAGAGCGAACAACAAATCCCAATTGTTGAGCAACAGTCTTAAGTTCATTCTTTGTTCTGTTTTCTATATCACACAGTGTTTGCACATTTGACAAAAAATCTTTGGCTTCATCAAGTGTAGAAATAGTAGCCATCATGAATATATCACAGTCACAAAATATCAAACAATATCCTTATGATAATATCCTGAATATCCTGATATGAGGTCGCCAATTTTATGTTACGGAACAGAGAAAGATAATGTACACTTTAAGTGAGAATACGAAGAGTCACTACTGTCCCGTAAAGTTCCAGGTTCAAAACAAAAGAGTTAGGTAAAATTACAAGTTAAAGTTTAATGCTTAAATTAACAACAAAACATTCAGGACTCATAAGGATAATGTAATGGCAAAAACAGGTTAAATATATGGTTAACTGCAATAGCCTCAATTAACACGAAATTAGCAAGAATAAATTTATCTAAGTCAGCCCTGATAAAATGAGATACCAGATAATACTCAGTGAATGCCAAATAAATAATTACAGATACAAACTATTATCAAAAATGACTGACATAAAGAACCCCACACGAATTACAAAAACTTCACTAGGCCTACAAATTAAACTTATGCTATACAGTACAAGAAAAAATGCAATAACAGTTATACTCAAATTACACACAGCTGCTAGATGTTTGGAGATTTCTTGAGCACTCACAATAATAATAATATCTGTACAGGGGAGGACAGAGATGTGAACAAAATGAGGAGCAGATCTAAGTGGCGATGATGCAGAGACTGAGCTCATTATATAGGGGCCAGCAGAGCCTGATACAACTTGTAATAAGGACGCGCAAATGAAGCGATGGGGACAAACGGTCGACAATCCCGCACTGAATAACAGAAATGTTGACTTACTCTACTATAACGGTAGAAGGGGGGGACTTAGGCAGAACACGCTCGTGATCAAACATGCAGCATACTGTGCGTTAAAATGACACAAAAGATGATGAAATCATAGGTTATGTAACAATATATATATATATATATATATATATATATATATATATATATATATATAGTGTTTATGATGAAACGCGGACACATGACACTTTAACTGAAATTTTTAGAGGACTTACCAACAGAACCTCACAAGAAGTACTGAAAAAGTGCAGAACCCACGAGGACCAGTTGACAGTGAACTGGCTAAATGGCAGGTGACAGGGAGTAATAGTAAGTGGGGCACGTCAAGGGGGGAAGTGAAATATGAATAAATTACCAATAAGTCGTCAGTTGTCGCAGTGGGAAAAGGAATATACTGAGTATACAATATCTATACTGAATATATCTCCACTACTTATGGGAGAAATAGGAGTCACCACTAACACGACAGCAATTGACCTGTGAAATAAAGTAATAAGTTTTATTTTATTCTGGCTTACTTTGCCATTCTCTACAAAGCGAGAATTTCATAAACTTTCTCAACAGTACACAGCGGAGACTAATCACTCACAAATGCTGAACTGTTGATACTGTTCGCCTCTGATAAAGTGTCCTTAGCCCTGACAATCGATAATTAATACTGTACTAATAAAGACAGACTCCTGCTGGTGCTAGTTCCTGGCTGGCGCAAACGGATTTATGAATATGAAAGAACTGGCTTAACTACCAGTCGTGATTAATATAAGAAGTTTGTGCAAACTGGGAGTACCAAACTGACGTAGGCACAGTAAGGAGAATTGAAGCATGAGTCTTCCATTTTAATCAAGCTCAAAGAAGAGAACTAAAAAATTTATTGACTACAAACAAAATGAATTCTTACGTTACAAGATAAACGAGTAATCACTCACTCAAATCAGACAGCTTGCTAATACTCTTAAGCCTAGAAAACAGAAAGAAATACTGGTCAGTGGTGAAAACGAAGTTGTGGCTGTGAAGAGACTGGATAGCACTGCTACTCAGGTCACATTACAGTGCACCGTATTGACGTCCACTGTTGCCGATCACCAGCTGCGTGAGTAGTAGCACTGCTAGAGACTGGGTGATAAGCCGCTATGACGGGGTCCTCGCTTCTCTGCATTGTTCTCAGTGTCCTCCTCCCATTGCAGCACTACATCAGGTGACTAATGTTTTCACACTAGCCACAAAGCAATACATGATCACCGAAAGTAGGCGTGGCTTAGCTTAACGGCTAAAGAGGCAGGGCGGAGGAACGATAAATACACAGAAGTATCACTCAGGAATGCGCCAAGGGCGTGCATAAAAACAATCATCAGTGAAACAATGACGGACGTTTTGAGAACAATCCCGATTGGAGCACTGTCAGGACAGTTAGCTAAGTGAATATTTCTGGGTTTCTCACTAATGCATCTTGCGTTCCCATAATAATACAATGTCATGAATTTGTATAAAAACACTATCGTCTTCACGGCATTCCACACTCAGTTTCTTGTGTCATCGTCTCCAAGGATTCCCAATCTACTGTTTATGACACCCGTCCTAGTTTCCCGAAGCCCTTTGGTTACTGGGTCCGCACTGTTATGTTAGCCCTCTCTGTTCCGAGACTGGCAGTTTGTCCACATCGGACCCCAAGGGTGATTTCTTGGCTGCTCCCTCGTGTGACATTTTGTAGGTCCGTTGTTGAACAAAAGGGCTCGCTTCCCTCTCAGGTGACCCTCTCTCTCTTCTTGAACATGCCTCCACTCATGAGGGTTCTGTCCCCGTCTATACTGATGGGTCTAAGACTGATACTGGGGTAGGTTTTGATGTTGTCTTCCATTCTTTAGTAGGGGCGGTAGCCTACCTGGCATTACTTCAGTGTATACAGCTGAACTGACCACAATTTTACATGCTCTTAAAATCATTTTTACTCTCCCCCAGTCCGTCTTTGTGATTTTTAGTGACTTGCATAGTGCTCTGTCTGCACTGGAGTCTTTTAATGCATCCCATCCATTGGTTCTATCAATTTTCGAGTGGCTTGTTCTTATTGGCCGTTGTGGCCGTCATGTGGACTTCTGTTGGGGTCCCGCACATGTTGGTATGGTGGTCAATGAGAGGGCAGATACATTAGCTAAAGCTGTGTCTTCTCAACAGCCCCCAACTGACTACCCGCTTCTTGCTTCTGATGTAACACCTTACTTGCGGTGCACAATTCGTACTTCTTGGCAGAGACACTGGGATGATGTTACACATAATAAGTTGAAAGAAATCTTTCAGAGAGTGGTTGTGCCAAGGGTTCTCCCCTCCATACCTCGGCGATTGGAGGTGGCTCTTGCTAGGCTTCACACTGGGCACTCTCGGTTTGCACATGGGTTCCTCATGAGTAGTGAGACTCAATCGTATTGTGATGACTGCCTTGTTCCCCTTACTATCCGTCACTTTCTGGTCGAGTGTCCGAGCTTGGGGGACCTACATCAGAGATTCCTCCATAGGCATAAGGAAGCAGATGGTGCTTATTGTTTGTCCTCGATGCTTAGTGAAGCCTCTAGCAATTTTACTGATGTTTTCAGTTTTCTTCAGGAGGCAGGCCTCCTTCCACTTTAATAAGTAATTAATATTTTATAAACTATTCTCTTCTTATTTTTGATATTTTATTCCTACTAACAGATATTAACTTTTTTTTTTAATATGCACTTTTTTTTGCTGCGTCTTTTACTTTGTTTTCCAGTGGCATATGACCCTGGCAGTTGCGCCACCAGATTCTTTTTAATACAATCAATCAATCAATGTATAAAAACACAATTTGGCAAGTCCACGAGAGAGCATCTATGCCATAAGTATATATATATATGTTACAAATGGGGGTTCCCCAGAGTTCAGTGTTAGGTAGATGGAATGTACTATATATGTAACTGACGACTATGTGGGATTAAGCAATGGTTCGTCAAAATTCGAATGTGACACCTAAAGTGAAAGTGCATGTATCTAAAAATGACAAGTTATGATGGCAAAATGATGTAGATCAGCATCAATGATCTCTGAAAATTCTAATGTCAGTTAATGTTAATAAATGTCAGGTAATGGATGCTGAAAATCTTAATATAAATAATTTATTACTTTTAATGATGCACAAAAACTTAAGAGCAGTCAGTTTTATCCAAGATAGTATGATCTGTGACACTGTTGAATGTTGAATATATTAAAATTCTAAAAGAATTCAGCAAAGCTTGAATAGGGAAGATATTTACAGTAGTTCATCATTGACTCACATGAGTTTATGGCCTATAACTAAGAGGTCATTGAGTTCAAAGGCAATTTTCAAGACAGTCAATAATCAGGGTCACAGGCAAGGTCATACTTCGATTCCTGTGTGTCTGTGCTTGAACAAAATACTAAAACAGATTTGATCGTATTATAGCCATATTTGCTTGAAGGATTGGTGGTCAGCGAATGGGTAGACCTACAGTATATTTCGAAGCAGGAGCATTGTACGAATAGTGTTGTTCATGTATCTGTTATATATTTATTTATTCATATGAAAATGAAGTGTTGCCCTCCCTCAGACTCAGCAACTTTATCGAATCCCCATATTTAGGCACTGAGGCATCGACTTAACCCCTTGATTGCTGCTGGCATCGAGCAACGTTTTGCTCTAACATGCCGGTGACGTCAAATTAGCACGAGCTATAAAAGACTGCAAACAATTATGGGAAGGGAACGAAGGTTACTAGTACATTTACCCGACCCTACTCGCCATTCAAAGCACTCAGGTGGTCACTTTTCTACCATATGCAATAGCGAAGCTGGTATTGTTTTCAATGTGTGTGTGTGTGTGTGTGTGTGTGTTAGCACGAAAACTTCGCAACCACTCAAGATATCATCACAAAGTGTTACAGGTGTGTAGTAGGGGAAAAAAAAAAAAATGATCACGGGTTTGAAACTGGTGAAAGTAGGTCAAGGTCTGTCTGTCTGTTACCATGATAACTTCACAACCGCACAAGATATAAAAAAGTTTTACAGGTGCATTGTATGGATGAAAATCTCCTACGAGTATTGGTTTCAGTTTATTTGTGCGTCTGCATGCCTCTTAGCTCGATAACTTCACAACCGCTCAAGATATCATCACAAAATTTTACAAGTGTGTAGTAGGGATGAAAATCATCGAGTTCGAAATAGGTGAAAGTAGGTCAAGGTCAAGGTGATAATCCGTGCCGCTCTAGATATGTAAAGACTCGCGGCTGTGTGATTCCCTCCTTGTGGGGGCCTCAAGTTCCCTGATGTTTTCCCCCCCTCTGTTGACATGTTAATGGCACTTGCAATAATTTTACGATACCTTCCTCAGATCATAACGAATCACAAGATGGGTTTAGAAAACTAAATAACACAATGTCAGGTGCGCCAGATAATCCTCTTCACATATGTAAGAAAAACAAATCCATCCATCCATCCATCATCCAATCCTATATTGCCCCATGAGGAGCGTAGGAGCCCGGGGCTAGGCAGCTGATCCCGACATTTAAGATGAGAGTGACCAGCTTTACTCATCCCTGAGTGGCATTACATGAGCAATCAACCCCAACCATCCCTTGGATATAAACCTTCACCGGCTCAATCTGATTGGAGTGCAATAATTTCCCACTAAACCACCAGTCGCCAAAATTTGGTTATATCGTTACCACCCAGCGTAGTAAATGGTTTCCTGGTGTTCAGGAAACCATTTGGCTTGTCACTCAGTGTAGAGTCACCCACGGGGAGAAGGAAGAGGAAAGAATGAAGGAAAGAAAGACAGAAGAGGGAGTGTTATGTCACCCGTAGGCAGAAGGGCAAGGAAAAAATGAAGGAAAGACACCAACAGCAGCACTACATCGAGTGAGTGGATGGTGAACGCCCCCACCCACAACTAAAAAAAAAAAAGAAATTAAGTTTTGTTTTTAATGGTTCCGGGGCGGGTCAGGGGAGCCCGCAAATTTCTGAACCCATGGCCACTGAGGGTTGACCATAGACTTTAGTGTATCAAATAAAGTCCAATACTAGGCCCCTGAAATTCCTCCTTCCATGAAAGACTCCTGTACATTTTTTAAAACGGAAGGTCAAAGGCCAAGATCATATGGCAAGGACAAATATTTGACTTTATATATCAAAAGTTATGGGTTAAGTTGATGAAAGGATGAAAGGTCAAGCAACGATGGAGAGAGCTGATTTTAAGATCAAGAGGTCAAAGGTCAAGGTCACAGGAGATACACAGAGGTAGTGTTGATCATTTTTTTGCAAACTTAGGGGAAATGTTGAGGGTCAGACAAGAATAAATTAATCATATTTTGAGAACAATCCGTTAGTGGCAAGGTAAAAGGACAAATTCAAGTATTCGGCCCCAAAACCATTTGTAGAGCGCTCGTAATGTAATCTCTGAGTGCTTCTACCTCTTTCTGTTTAGTTTTCTGTACCACTACTTCTCAGAGGGTTTGTAGGGAAAAGGCTTCTTTCTGCTATATCTTTATTCTTTATGGTTTGTGAGTAGAAGTGTACTCTTTACCAACATTAACGTCAGACCACCTCTATGCAGTCCTAAGATCTGTGTCACTTGTGTAACTGTGAAACTCCAATTCTCTCTCTCTCTCTCTCTCTCTCTGCCTCTTTATATCCTGCCTACCTCACTGCATTTTATCTCTAACTCACACTGGTTCTTTCCTACCTCACAAATCTCTCAAATTTTCTCTCTATTTTGTTGCTCGTTCTCCCTGCCTGCCTCATTTTCTGCCTGACTCATGTTTCGCTCCTCCTGCCTTACTCTTACCTACCTCTGCCTCTTTCTTCCTCACTCTTAACTCTCTCCACTCCCTGTTTACTTTCTTCCGTCCTATCTTGTCTCTCCTTTCCTCCGTCATCATTTTTAGTGTTTACCAACCACCCACTTACCTCCCGTTGCCAACTCCTGCCTTCCTCTCGCCAACACTCACTTCCCGCCTACCTTCCTTCCTCTTATCTTCCATATCTATCCTTGCTGCCTACTTCATTTTCTGCTCGACATAGTTTCTCTCTTACTTCACTCCTACATATCTCTGGCCCTTCTTACCTACCTCATGCTTATCCTTATTTTCTGCTTACATCCTTTCATCTTATTTTGCCTATCCTGCTTGCTTACCTACTTCCATTTCTACAATCTGCCTCAGTCTGATTTCCCTCCTGTTTCACTATATCTCCTACCTGCCTTTCTTCATTTTTCCTGCCTCCCTCGTCACTGCCCTCATCTTTCATTCCCCGTCTGTTTCCCGCTTCCTCTCAGCATACCAGATATACTAGTAATGTTGACTTTAATCTGTTGTTTCCCGTTAAGCTTTGTTCTGTGACAAGTGTAAGGCACAATATTAGCCATCTCTTATTTTATGAATTATCACTTTCTGTTATGCCTCTTCGTGGTCGTTCTCAATTTTCTTGCTGCCGGATTCTACTAAAGTAATTTTTTGGTGGAAGGAGGAGGCTTCGTATTAATATACCGTAACCTTATCTTTCAAGCATACACGAGATATCATTGTCATTACCTAATTAATAAATAAATGCAAAGGCACTAACAAGTCTGGTGCTGTTAGTAACTCCACCAACGAAGAGAGGCGATGTACTCACCCATCTTATTATCTGCTTGTGTACAAGATATCTCAAAAAATTGTTATCGGATTTCGGTAAAATATTGTAAATAGGTGGGCAGTGGGTCAAGGAAGAGTTGCGTAAATTCTGAGGTGCAGTTGATCCCTATGCAGAAATGAATAATACATTCCATTGGCACTGGCAAAGGTATGCGCTCCCTAGTTTTTGTGTCAGGGGAGACGCAGATCATAGAATAATTGGTTATGTGAGACCACATAAAAATTCATCTGCTTGGAAATGGAAATTACTGCTAAAAATCATAGATTTTATTGGTGGTGGCTGAGCTATGCGCTTCCTGATTGCTTTCTAGTTACCTTCGCCAACGAATTTGTGGAAGGTTATAAATTCACCTATGTTTGTCTGTTTGTCCACACACAGTCTTTAAAAGTTCTCAGAGAATTTCAATGAAATCTTGTGGAAGCGTGGGCCATAAGACAAGAAAGAACTGAATAAATTTGGGGCGGATCCGGATATGGATCCAGAGTATCCCGCACAATATCTCCAAAACTTCTCAAATGACATTTTGTTGGATGGTGGGCCATGGGTCAAGAAAGAACTGATTAAATTTCGGGGTTGATCCGGATCCTGATCCTATGTTTCCCGAATAATATCTGCAAAAGTTCTCAGTTAATTTCATTAAAGTTTTGTGGAAGAGTGGGCCATTGGTCAAGGACACAATAATTACATTTTGGGTTGGTTATGGATCCTATATATTTCCCACAATATTTCCACGAATCCGGTTCCGGATCCTTTTTAATGGCAATGGCAATGAGGGAGGTATGCGCTCTCTGAGTGCTTTCTAGTTTACTCTGTACTCATTTTACATTGTACTTCTCTCTCTCTCTCTCTCTCTCTCTCTCTCGTTTTTCTTTCTGTCTCCCGAGCTTTTTTCCTGCCACTTCCTCTCTCAACTTAATTGCCAGCCCCTCTGTCTGTCTGTCTGTCTGTCTCTGTATCTGTCTCTGTCTCTGTCTCTGTCTCTGTCTGTCTGTCTGTCTGTCTGTCTGTCTGTCTCTCTCTCTCTCTCTCTCTCTCTCTCTCTCTCTCTCTCTCTCTCTCTCTCTTTGATAATCACAGTCCAGTCAGTCACACGTCAGTTATAAACAGAGTACTGATACGTGGTATTATAGACAGAATTATATCATACCTTGCCCTTATCAGCTATCTGATTAGGGATAACCAGCATTGCTTCATCTGGGGTCCTTTACGTGTGAATGTTTAGCTTGAAATTCGCAATAAGATATATTTTATTTATGGTGAAACGCGGTCATTTGACATTAGCTGAAATTTCTAGAGGGTATTTACTATGAGAACCTCACAAAAAGTAATATAAAAAGTGAAGTACCTTGGAGAAAGAGTTATTAGTCAACTGGTTAACAGGCAGGCAACAGAGGGAAATTGTAATGGAGCTTCTACACCTTAATTAAATGTCAGAAGTAGGGTTCCGCAGAGTTCAGTGTTAGGTGCAATGCAATGTAGTGTCTAGGTAAATAACGAAGCGTTGGAGCAATACATCGTCAAACTTCGAATGTGGTACCTAAAGTGAGTGCTGTCTATCTGAAAATGAGAAGCTATGACTACAAATTGTTTTATATCAAAGTAAATGATTTATGAAATGGCTAACGTCACTTAACTTTGAAAAATGGCAGGCAATGCATGATGAAAATCTTAACAAAAAATTGTTTATGAGTTCTTAACGATGCACCAAAACAGACGAGCAACCCATAATACTAAAGGAATTATGATTTGTGGCGCTGTTCATTACTGAAAGTATAAACACTCTAAAAGAATTCAACAATGCTAGATAAAGGCAAAATATGTGTAGTAGCTCATCATCGCACATGGGGTCCTGGCCTGCAACTAGAAGATCATTGAGTTCACAGGCAATTTTCGGAACACTTGATCAGTAATCAAGGTCACAGGTAAGGTCATACTTCTACTTTGTGTGCTTGTGCATGAGCAAAATATTAAAACAGTTTTGATCTTATTTTAGCCAAACTTACTGTAAAGACTGACGGTCAGCAAAGAGGGTGACCTATTTTTGGCAGCGGGAGCATCCGCAGGAGTGGCGCTGTCCGTGTGTCATTTTTATTTATTTATTATTTTTTTTGCGAGGTACTTTACTCACTCAGACTTAGCAACTTCACTGCATCCCTAGATTAAGGTCGTGAGGCATCCACTTAATGCCCATAGACTTTAGTGTCTTTAACGAAATCCAATATTAGTCATCTGAAATTCCTCCCTAAATCAAATACTCCTGCAATTTTTTTTAGAAAAATTTGGCAAAGCTCAAGATCATATGGCAAGGACAAATATTTGACTTTTTAATTCAAAGAGTTTTGGGTAAATCTTGGTGACAGGATGGGGGCTGAAGCAAGGTCGGAGTAATGCGATTTTGTTATCAAGATGTCGAAGGTCAAGGTCCCCGAAAGCCAACCTGAGTAGTGTTGATCTTTTTTGCAAACTTTGGGGAAATGTGGATTATTAGACAAGAATAAGTTAGTCCTGTCTTGGGAACAATTGGCCAGGTGTCAAGGTAACAGAAAGTCAAGTATTCGGCACTTGGACCATTTTTAAGGCTAACGTGGTGCAGTCTCTAAGGGCTTCTACCTCTGGATATTTTATTTCCAGTACGACTCCTTGCCAGAGGGTTTGGAGAGGAGAGGCTTCTATCTCTTATTTTCTTTTTCTTTCAGTTTTGTAAGGACAAATCGTTATTTACCATCATTAACGTCAGACCACCTCGTTGCAGTCCTAAGATCTGTGCCATCTGAGTATCTGTGAAGCTGTGAAACTGCAATTCTCTCTCTCTCTCTCTCTCTCTCTCCTCTTCATATCCTGCCTACCTCACTGCATTTTATCCCTAACTCACACAGGCTCTTTCCTGCCTCTCAAATTTCTAATTTTTTTCTATCTCTATTTTGTTGCTCATTCTCCCTGCCTGTCTGTCTGCCACATTTTCTGCCTGACTCATGTTTCTCTTCTCCTGCCTCACTCTTAACTACCTCAGCCTCTTCCTGCCTCACTCTTAACTATCTCCACTCCCTGCTTATTTTCTTCCGTCCTATTTTGTCTCTCCTTTCTGCCTGCTTCATTTTTAGTGTTTACCAACCACACATTTTTTTTTTTTTATGTGTCCGACTCTGGGCATAGGCTTCACAGCCTGCTATCAAGGCCCAGCAGTCCTCCTACATACCATACACCTCTACATGTTATTTACCTCCCTCTGCCCGTTCCTGCCTTCCTCTTGCCTACACTCACTTCCCTCCTACCTTCCTTTATATCTTCCATATCTATCCTTGCTGCCTGCTTCATTTTCTACTCTACTTAATATCACTCTTACTTCACTCTTACATATCTCTGGCCCTTCCCACCAACCTCATGTCTATCCTCATTTTCTGCTTACATTCCTTCGTCTTATCTTGCCCATCCTGCTCACTTGCCTACCTCATTTCTGCCTCATTCTGACATACCTCCGGTCTCACAATTTTTCCTACCTGCCTCTGTTCATTTTTTCCTGTCTCCCTCTTGACAGCCTTCACCTTCCATTCCCCGTCTGTTTCCGGTTTCCTCTTTGCCTACCTGATATAATGTTGACTCTAATCTATTGTTTCCCATTAAGCTTTGTTCTGTGACACCAAGTGTAGAACACACTTTAAGTCATCCCGTATTTTATGAATTATGAATTTGTATTGGGCTTCCTCGTAGTTTCTATTTTTTTTTTCCCTTACCGGCTACGGCTAGAGGAATATTTGGGTGGGAGGAGGCTTCTCATTTTGCTATCCATGTCCTTAAGCATGCAAGGGATATCACAGGTATTACCTAATCTATATTAAATGGTTGTACAGGTACCAACAAGTCTATTGCTACTGCTACCACCAACGAAGATAGAGAGACGATATGTAATCACCATGTTTTTTTTTTCTCTCTCTCTCTCTTGTATATATTTGTCACCTCTTTTCCGCTTTTTTAAAAGCTGATTCTACTGCATCAAATATGTTCACATTCTCACCCACATAAACTCCATAAGGTGTTCAGTTTAGAAGCCTCTTTAGTTCCAAAATATTAACTTATGATTTGGGTTACTCCCCGTCTCTCTCTCTCTCTCTCTCTCTCTCTCTCTCTCTCTCTCTCTCTCTCTCTCTCTCTCTCGTCACCAATAGAACCCATTTGACTAGTTCCAAGGCGATTAGTGTTTTACCTCGGTGACGGTGTACACGTACGTGAAAGGTGACGGCACTGCATCAAAAGAGAGTGGCTGTGTACAAGAGGGCCAAAAGACGCCAAGTCCAGAATGATTTGGACTCCTTTAAGACTGTATATTTGTTTGTGAAATACAGTAGTTCTTAATGGTAGCAAAAAGAAGAAAAACAGTAGGGTGGTAGCACAGTGCAAATAATACTTCTTTCAAAGCAATACCGGACTGCATAAGATCCAATCAGGTGCAATGTAAATCTCATACTTGGAAATGGACAAAACTCTAAATACCTATTTTGCAAGAAACTTTATGTTAGAAGATATTCGTAACATTGTGGGGCAATTCCTGGCCCACATGGGAATTCCAACATCCTCTAGGGTATGGCAGAGAAATTAGCAAGAAGATTCCACAAGCTATTTATTTACACGTCATCTGGTGCAGATTAAGTTCTTTGTAGAGTTTAAATACGGTAAGTAAATGATCAGGAATTTTCTTTGTTTACCAAAATATTCTCTATATCCCTGAATCAGGGGAGTTGCCATAATCAGGAAGCCAGTAGGCGTCATTTCACTTCTCAAAAGAGGGAGACAAGAATGTCATAAGAATTATTGTTACTGCCAATTTAGACTGACCTCCTGTACATGAAATCGATAGAAAACGTTGCATACAAGACTGACGAACACCTGGAAATTTTTAGCCTAATTATGGCCTCCCAGCACGGCGTTTTTCTTCTTTCACAGAATGTTGATCACGAACGACAGAAATACAGCAAGAGACATCCTTTACATCGACCTTCAAAAGTCGTTTGACAAAGTTCCTCACCTCAGACTAATGTCAAAAGTGCGTTCACTGGATACTTACGTGGAAGTTATAATTT
The DNA here is from genome assembly GCF_032717465.1 of Coenobita brevimanus. Classification (NCBI taxonomy): domain Eukaryota; kingdom Metazoa; phylum Arthropoda; class Malacostraca; order Decapoda; family Coenobitidae; genus Coenobita; species Coenobita brevimanus. Next base: position 26,279,493 of record NC_136955.1, read on the forward strand.
AGATATTATTTGGCTTATCGATAGGAAAAAATACGTCTTGACTAACGTATTGGCATTAATAAGTCATATGTAACAGTTATAGACATTTAATAGTTAAAGGCATTAGTAGTCCATGTCTCATAGCACAATATCTACCACTTGCACAACTGGCAATGTCTAATGTTCAGACAGAGACGTTCACATTCTCTGACCAGAATGCAAAACACATAACATTTTGCAGACGAGCGAGAATCCCATTATGCACCACACACGTAAGGTTCTCAGGACTCCATATTATAATAATACAACCATAGCATGATAGATAAATAGATACATAGATAGATAGATAGAAGCACCAGCCTAGGTGTGGGAATAGGAAATGTGTCAGCGAGAGTCGATCAAAGGAAATGTGTTTGCGATTTCAGTGGGAAAGGAAATGAGTCCACATTTCTGTAAAAAAATATCACACGTACACTATGTCACCGGATATGCTACATACACACATACAGACGGGTTTCTCGAACATTCACATGTGTCTTGCATGTCACGAATCAAATTCGCGACATTACCCTTTTGTGAGAAGCCACGAACTATTAGTGGAAAACTCACTGTGTATCGCTCAGTTAACCGTTTCTCTCTCCATTTCGGGGTATACTTTTCAAAACATTCGTCACTGTTCAAAAGTGACCGATTTAATGCACGTCACTAAGTGCGCTACTGAGCGATACTATTGTTTGTTTATTGTTCGCCCCTGCTTGCCTCAACCGTTAGCCACGCCTTCTTCCGGTGGCTTGTGCGTCCTGCCCATACAATGTATTTTGAATTAGTCGCGTGTTTGTTGTGACGGAGAAAGGTCCTGTGCTCAAGAAGTGTGAGAGGTCAGCTAGCACCCAAGCTCCACTAGTACAGTTGGCCAGTACTCCCACCCCCCAGGTGATACAAAGCATTCATCGACCGGTATTTCCTTTTTGTAATCCTAGTTTTAAGAGCTTAGTTAAGGTGTTTTTCCTAGGCGTAAGTATTTAGCTTTTGTGTGAGTGAGTGAGTGCGGTCTCATTGATTTTATTTCAAATGTAACGTTAAATTTATTTTTTGTAATCAATAAATTTAACAGTTCTTTTTCTTGAGCTTAATGTAAAGTAAAATCTTGTTTCATTTCTCCTAATTAAGCTTATTTCCCACATAGCTCCTAGCTTGCATAGACGTTTTACTATTCATAACTGGTACTTAGACCAGTCTTGTTGTATTAACTTAAAATCCGTTGTGCCACCTAGGAGTTAAAGCATCAGCAAGAACCTGATGTTAGTATTAGTTATTTATTGTCAGGTGTGAAGTAACTTTCTCCAGAGGCTAACAGTACTAATTCAGCATTTGTGAGTAATTAGTCTCTGCTGTGTACTGTTGAGAAAGTTTATAAATTCTCGTTCTTAGAGAATCGTGCACAAGTCAGCGTAAAGTAATCGTTGCTTGATGTAGCAAGACAATCATTGTCACTGCTCCTTAATATTATTGAATATTAATATCAATTAAATAATATTTAAGCATTTATTTTAAAAACACCGTGTTATTTTAAAAACCCCGTGACAATTGGCGACCTCATTCCAGGATATTAACTCCTAGCTATAAAGCTATTCACGAGATAGTGCTCACTCGTTCATATTTAGGAATTTATCATTAAAGTTTATAGGCACAAGTTTACTGGTGGTTACCGTTGATTTAGCAAGTGAATTTTTGCTTTATTAATCAATAGAGTACTTAACTCTAGTTTATTCTTGGTAACGCCAGACGATTTTATTCACTCCTGGGAAGTCGCCGTACCCATTGTGTTTATTATTGAGTCTTCCCAGTCATTTACATTTTTTATTTATTCTTTGCCAGTTAACTAGATAAGACTGGTCACCACTAGCTTGTGTCTGTATTCTTTATTTGTGTTATTAGCATTTGTTTGCGAAGCAGTCAGTACTCAATTTCGGTTTGCTTAGTAAATTGAGCTAACATCATGGCAGCCAGTGCTTATGTACAGGACGCCAAAGATATGGGTCTCACAGACCCAGAGAAAATACAGAGTTACGTTCTCTCACGGTTCAATTACGAGCAAGAACGTGAGAAAGATGCTCGTGAAGAGCGTAGAATCCAACGCGAATACGAGCGTGAACAGCGCGAATACGAGCGAGAACAGCGTGAGGAACGCGAAAAAGAACGGGAATACGAGCGGGAACAACGTGAATATGAACGTGCCGAACGTGAGGCACGAGAAAAACATGAACTTGAAGTGCTGAAGCTCAAGCGAGATTCCTTGGCTTCAGACACGTCTGGTGCAGTTGGTCCAAGCTCCACGAGCGTTCTCCCTGCACATGTCCTGGCGACCCCACGCATCAAGCTTCCTTCATACAAGGAAAGCGAGCGAATCGAGCCGTACATAGCTCGTTTTGAGGACATGGCAGACATGTATCAACTGGATGAGGCAGCTAAGCGGCTTCAGTTTCTTAGCCTATTTGAGGGCCCTGCCCTCGATATTCTCCACAGAATTCGTGGAGACAATCTCACATATGAGATGATGAAAGCTGCACTCATTAAGGCGTATGGTCTCACAGTAGACGACGCCAAAGTTCAGTTCATGCGAGCTCGTCTCCAAGACAAGAAGACAGCTGTTCAGTTCCTTGATCGTCTCACAGCTTACTTAAATGAGTGGATGGAGAAAGATGAAACTCCTTCCACGCGTGAGGGGATAATTGACCTTATGCTGTGTACACAGCTAGAGAGGTCGTGGCCTGCTGAGCTCATAGCACAGCTTAAGATCTGCCAGGTGAAAGATGCCAGCCAAATGGCAGAAAAGGCTGACGCATTCTTTACTGCATACGGGTATCAAACTCGTAAGCAAAACACCTGGAGCAGAAAAGATACTGCCAAGTCTGGGAAGCCGTCTCAGACTGAATCCCAGCACCAAGGCCATTCTCAGAGTAATGGCCAGGGTCCAAAACCGCAGTGGAAGGACCAGGGGCAAAACACTCAGAAACCTGAGTGGAAGAGGTACAAGTACCCTAACCAGCAGCAGTATCAGCCACGCAACCGACCGTCGGGACAAACTTTTTCACCACCAGCTCAAAAGAGGCAGGAAGCGAATGCAGCCTTCATTCCTCAGCAGCAGCACGGTGGTCACGTCCCTACCAGTATGGGTACTTCCCCACAGTTCACTAGTCCCACAGTGACAGTGAACCCCCCTCCACAGATGGCCAATGTTCCATCTTCTAAAGGCACAATGTTCGCCGCATCAATTCAGCTGCCTCATGAGTGGCTAGCTGCTTCCTCCACAGGCCCTCCCACAGGTGACAGTACCTTCCTTGTTCAGCCAGGGTTTGTGGGAGACATTCCTGTGAAGGTCCTGAGAGATAATGGTTCCTCAGGTTGCTCTGTCAAACAGAGTTTAGTTCGGCCTGAGCAGTATACAGGTCGACAGATCCATGCAAACCTTATTGATGGATCAGTGAGATTGTTCCCTGAGGCATGTATCCAGGTGGCATCTCCATTTTCATACTGGTACGACACTTGCAGTTGTCATGCCAGAGCCTCTATTTGACCTTATAGTAGGCAATATTCAAGGAGCCAAGGATAGTTGTTCCGATGATGACGCTACTCAGACTTCGGCTGCTGCGGTAACACGAGCCATGGTTGAGGCTCCAGACTGTGTCACCCCAGTGATCATTGAATCGCCGCAAGATCTGATGTGTAGTCAACTTGTTGTGCAAGAACAACATTCTGACCCGACACTTGCTACCGTGCGGAACAAACAAAAGGGTCGAGTGATTAAGTATTCACGAGGAGGTCGAGCCAAGTTCCTTCGCAAACAAGGACGGCTCTACCGTGAGTCACGAACACCTGAGGGCGAGGTTCGACTGCAGTTTGTCGTTCCCGCCAAGTACCGCCTAGCAGTGTTACAATGGGGTCATTGTTCAGCCTCAGGAGGTCACCTGGGCAAAAGGAAGACCCAGGGCCGTATCCGAGCTGACTTTTTCTGGCCAGGGATGGGACGAGACATAGATAGTTTTGTCCGTTCCTGCAGTGTGGGCCAAAGTATCACCACTGATCAGGGACATGTCCTTCCTGTGCCGTTCATAACCACACCTGTAATCTCTGAGTCAGTTGAGAGACAGGGTAGTGGTGAAGTGGGTGCAGACCTGACGTCTCGCCCATTGGCCCCACAGGACACATTATGTCCAGGGCCTGTACATACATATTATGTACCGTAAGTTAAGGGGGAAGTAAGAACTCCGGAGAGGCGACTCGAGGCTATGGAAGACCCGAGTTTGCACAAGGATTCTCAGCTCCCCGATACTAATATAAGTACTGTAGGTTAAGGGGGAGTTCGAGAGAGAACTCCGCAAAGGCGACTTGAGGCTATGGAAGACCCAAGTTTGCACAAGGATTCTCAGCTCCCCGATACTAATATAAGTACTGTAGGTTAAGGGGGAAGTGAGAATTCCGCAGAGGCGACTTGAGGCTATGGAAGACCCGAGTTTGCACAAGGATTCTCAGCTCCCCGATACTAATATAAGTACTGTAGGTTAAGGGGGAAGTGAGAACTCCACAGAGGCGACTTGAGGCTATGGAAGACCCGAGTTTGCACAAGGATTCTCAGCTTCCCGATATTAATATAAGTACTGTAGGTTAAGGCACAGGTTGAGGACCCGTGTGCAGTTCGAGGCTATGGAAGACCCGAGTTTGCACAAGGATTCTCAACTTGCTGACATAATCGTGTGCTATAATTAATGGCGACCTCGAATGTACGAAGCTTAGGCTGTCACTTGTATTTTTCAGCTAGAGCGTACTTTTCGTAGCATGTACTGATTGCTAGGCAGAGAGAGTAATTGTAACGTAATAAGAATTATGTCTCATTGACACTTTTGATGCTCCACCTTAATTGGTTTTGCAGGTTCAGCAATGGGTGTAGCAGTTTTGCTGTGCGGGCCAGCTGATTGTCTGCCGCACGCTGCCGCCTCTTCTCCTCTGCCTTCGTCGTTGCCATATTATTTACTATGTCATTTTACACGTAGGTACAGTTACACTACAACTGTCACCCCTACACCGTGTATTACATACACCACGCTACACAACAATTAGTTGTCAGTGTAAATGTAGTGACTTCTCGCTCAGTTTGACCTGAGTACAGGATTTTCACCATCGTCACGGAGTTTTTCCCTCAAGCTTGCTTCTATTAACGTAAATACGAGGTTTTTTCGCTCACTGGCGATTGCGACTTTCTCCTGTAGCAGGATAGCACACACACCACAGTGTGAATCTTGTGTGAATGACTTAGGATGTGTACATATATATATATATATCCACAAATTTTTTCCCATAAGGAAAAAATTTAATTTTGTAGGGGCGTAATGTCACGAATCAAATTCGCGACATTACCCTTTTGTGAGAAGCCACGAACTATTAGTGGAAAACTCACTGTGTATCGCTCAGTTAACCGTTTCTCTCTCCATTTCGGCGTATACTTTTCAAAACATTCGTCACTGTTCAAAAGTGACCGATTTAATGCACGTCACTAAGTGCGCTACTGAGCGATACTATTGTTTGTTTATTGTTCGCCCCTGCTTGCCTCAACTGTTAGCCACGCCTTCTTCCGGTGGCTTGTGCGTCCTGCCCATACAATGTATTTTGAATTAGTCGCGTGTTTGTTGTGACGGAGAAAGGTCCTGTGCTCAAGAAGTGTGAGAGGTCAGCTAGCACCCAAGCTCCACTAGTACAGTTGGCCAGTACTCCCACCCCCCGGATGATACAAAGCATTCATCGACCGGTATTTCCTTTTTGTAATCCTAGTTTTAAGAGCTTAGTTAAGGTGTTTTTCCTAGGCGTAAGTATTTAGCTTTTGTGTGAGTGAGTGAGTGCGGTCTCATTGATTTGATTTGAAATGTAACGTTAAATTTATTTTTTGTAATCAATAAATTTAACAGTTCTTTTTCTTGAGCTTAATGTAAAGTAAAATCTTGTTTCATTTCTCCTAATTAAGCTTATTTCCCACATAGCTCCTAGCTTGCATAGACGTTTTACTATTCATAACTGGTACTTAGACCAGTCTTGTTGTATTAACTTAAAATCCGTTGTGCCACCTAGGAGTTAAAGCATCAGCAAGAACCTGATGTTAGTATTAGTTATTTATTGTCAGGGGTGAAGTAACTTTCTCCAGAGGCTAACAGTACTAATTCAGCATTTGTGAGTAATTAGTCTCTGCTGTGTACTGTTGAGAAAGTTTATAAATTCTCGTTCTTAGAGAATCGTGCACAAGTCAGCGTAAAGTAATCGTTGCTTGATGTAGCAAGACAATCATTGTCACTGCTCCTTAATATTATTGAATATTAATATCAATTAAATAATATTTAAGCATTTATTTTAAAAACACCGTGTTATTTTAAAAACCCCGTGACATTGCACACGTGACACTAGCCCTCCTAGGGCAGGATGAGATAGGGAGCAGACAGGAGCTAGCCATAGAACCGAAAGGTTGTACAGAGAGGGAGAGAGAGAAGGGGTCTAGCGAGACAAGTGTGGGAGGTAATAACGGGACTCTACTTTATGCCCAACTCATGTGTTAGAGACTTTAGTTAATCTTTTCAAGACAAATAAAATTATACATAGTCCCATACTAATCTTCACCTCTCCTGTCATTTCATGACAAAGGGGACTAAGATTATCTACTTACAAACCAACTCACGTATAATTATCGCTCATCCAAGAGTACAGCTTATGCATAACTGATCTACAAAACACACTACAAGAAGCTACGAAGTTTATACAAGATATGGTGGCAGCGAAAGTACGAACCTCGTCTACGAATCTACAGTGAATTTCAACAAAAGCAGGCAAGAGTCTAACTAAGATTAGCTTCAGTTCTACAGTGAATTTCTACAAAAGCAGGCGAGACTCTAACCAAGATCAGCTTCAGTTCCACAGCTGATTCTACATTGTCAAGATAGGAAACAAACAATACCTCTTACAACCAACAACTCACAACCAGCTCCTGACAGTATTCTCTCCAACCCCCCCTCCGTCTCCACGATCATCACGCTGATGTAGAGGTGAAGAGGTCACACGACGCCTTGCCAGTAGTTTAACAAAATATTGATACAAACTATCTTACAATTTCTTATGACTAACCAACGAACTACAACCACCTACGATCAGCTACAAACGAGTCGTCTCTATAATCTTCTACACGCACCTACAAGTAGCGACATTCTTCATCCCACAACGAGTAAATCACAAGAAAAAGGGACCGAGAATACATCCAGAAGAAAAACAAAAGAAGCAAACGGAAAGCAAGAACACAGCAACAACCACCAGGCCCCCACCCCTCTCTCCAACTGCCCTCCACCTCCACCACCACCACAACGCTGATGCAGGAGTGAGGACGGCAGCATATACCAGATCCCTCACTCACCTCTCACCTTACTCATCGTTACTCAGCATTACTCATCGTTACTCATTTACTCACCACAGCTACCAGAGTGTGAGAAGTCGACGTTGCTAGCGGTTTGCTGAGAAGTTAAGGACACTCCACAACACGTCAATCAACTCACCACCTGCACCATCACTAACACCATTCCCACCACGGTAAAAATTTGTTAGTTACATAGTTACTTCATTTATACAATACACAGTGATAGACAAAACCTTCTCCACAAACATATAAAACGTGCTGTATAGTTACAACTTACGTACACATATCTATTTCATTATCTGCATAATTCAATCTCTAAATGCTTACACCAACAATAAATATTCTACATTGTATATATTCATTCAGTTACTATAGCATTTATTTACTACCAACGTGTGTTACCATTTATACCTACATAAAATACGTGTTTCATACATACAACTACACATTATTACATCCACAAAGTAATAAAGAATATATACTATCACAGTTACTCAGTAAGTGATTAAAAGAACTGTGTTAAACATTTATTAATTAAAGCTACCTAGTGAAAACATACAAATTAAGTTACAAGGAAAATCAGGAAAAAAAATGGCCAACACAAATGACGTTAGCAAGAATGAACACCATCTTCCACACAATCGTGAAGACAAAGATTTCCACACAGTGCTGACACATATATTCCCCACGATAGGTACAAGTGAACAAGTGAGTGTATAGTGTTAATGTTGTATATAGTGTATACAGTATATATTTTTTTTTTATAAAATAACCAAATATGGGGCTATACAATATCATTTTGAATAATATCTGTGCAATATAACCTAAGCCTTAAAAAAAGGGTCCCAAGGGAATTAGCCAGCAATTATGCAACCTCGGACAACACCGAAAAAGCGTAGACAAATGAAGAAAAACAAACTACAGAAAATCAATACGTAGAAAAAAAGTAAGATCGCATAACAAACAAATGAAAATAGGTGTAAGTGTTACTACATACCACAATACAACATAAACTTCTATAAGTGAAACAAAGAGCAAGTTGTTGTTCTCCACGAGCCAGTGGCGAGGCACATCATCACTATCATCGACCGCAGCATGACCGGATTAGCGATGCCAGGACTGCAATTACTACAGTATTACTGCAGTTACAACAGTTATGTAATGACAAACGATTGCATTGTGTTACAGATGTTACAATTATGTAACTACAAACGATATGTAACAATTACAATACAATTATTGTGTAACAGTTCGTACAATGTTAGTACAATTCTTTATTACTACAATGTTACTACAATATTAATACAATTATTTTACATTTGCTACGGTTATGTAACTACAAACTATATGTAACAATTATTATACAAGTATGTACAATAAAAATACAATTATGTAACAATTCATACAATGTTACTACAATTCTGTCTTACCAGAATCATCATACAAGTTAGGTGAACTATTAGACATTACTAAAGGGATAACTCCATATGTAATATAATGACCTAGCAGTTCGTTCGTTCGTTTAGAGATTCCCTGCACCTATAGTGCAGGCCGGGCCATACGTTAGTCCGGTCAGTGGGATATGTGCTGGTTAAAAAATAGTAAGTGGGGAGGACAGGACCTGGGGATTGCCCAGCACACACGTCCTGTCTCCTGGCTGGCTTTGTGATGTGTACCTAGCAGTTCGTTCGTTCGTTTAGAGATTCCCTGCACCTATAGCGCAGGCCGGGCCATACATTAGCCCGGTTAGTAGGGTATGGATTGGTTAATAAAACAGTAAGGGGGAAGGACAAGACCTGGGGATTGCCCAGTACACACGTCCTGTCTCCTGGCTGGCTTTGTGGTGTGTGTGACCTAGAAGTTCGTTCGTTGAAAGATTCCCTGCACATATAGTGCAGGCCGGGCCATACATTAGCCCGGTCAGTGGTGTATGGGCTGATTAAAAAACAGTAAGTGGGAAGGACAGGATCTGGGGATTGCCCAGCACACACGTCCTGTCTCCTGACTGGCTTTGTGGTGTGTGTGACCTAAAAGTATTACCATTGCACAGTTATATCCGTATGTTTGTTATTCATACACATTTTACAATATGTTATACAATATTTTATAATCAGTTTAACTATAATGCATTTGCTTCATTATGTATACAATTTGTTTAAAATGTATTATGTTTATGGAATATTATTCGATCAGTACAATATTTTCATGAATATTATAATCAATATTATGTATTAATAGATTAGAGTGTGTCACTGATAATGCTGTAGGAGGATCGCCAGTTGGCATGACCGAGCAATGTCAGGACTCCATATTATAAAAATACAACTCATAGCATGATAGATAAATAGATAGATAGATAGATGGATAGAAGCACCAGCCAAGGTGTGAGAATAGGAAATGTGTCAGCGAGAGTCGACCAAAGGAAATGTGTTTGCACTTTCAGTGGGAAAGGAAATGACTCCGCATTTCTGAAAAAAAAAAAAAAAAGCCACAGGTACGCTATATCACCGGAGCCGCTACATACACACAGACACATGGGTTTCTCGAACATTCACATGTGTCTTGCACACGTGACACTAGTCCTCCTAGGGCAGGACGAGAGAGTTAGAGAGCAGACAGGGGCTAGCCATAGAACCGAAAGGTTGTACAGAGAGGGAGAGAGAGAAAGTATTTAGCGAGACAAGTCTGGGAGGTAATAACGGGACTCTATGCTTAACTCATGTGTTAGAGACTTTAGTTAATCTTTTCAAGACAAATAAAATTATACATAGTCCCATACTAATCTTCACCTCTCCTGTCATTTCATGACAAAGGGAACTAAGATTATCTACTTACAAACCTACTCACGAATAATTATCGCTCATCCAAGAGTACAACTTATGCATAACTGATCTACAAAACACACTACAAGAAGCTACGAAGTTTACACAAGATGGTAACTGCCGAAAGCTGGTTAGCCCACGTGACAGGAAAAGTACCGACATTACACCCACCGAGACCCACCAAGTAGAATATATTCCTAGAAATTGGAGGTGATAGAGAGCCCGGGAGAACCAGAGATAACAGAAGGAAGCTTAGGAGATAAGATAGTATAGGAGGTTTGCCGTCACTCTGACAATACGTGGGTCCGTCACTCTGCCGATCACATTACAATATAACTGTGTCACAATAAACCCAGTAACCCAAGAGAGTCTATATCTCACCTCCACTTACGATACAATATCAACAGAGTTGCAAGGGAGACAGAGCAGCACCTACCTCAAGATAAAACTCCACAACGAGCTAGCCAACGCCTCACAACTTCATATTGATGGCAACGATTCTCCACATTATCCACATCATCGACACTGGTTTTCACCCATCTACCTGGCTACCTACATACCTCCATATCTATCCTTACCAAGAAACGGATTTTCTTCTGACTGGGTATAGGATGCTTCTAGAGTTCCACCAGGGCCAGTCCTTGGTTCAGGCCTGTTTATCATTTATTTTAGTGACATAGATGTTGGTCTGTTAAATGTGATCTCAAAGTTTACACATGACACAAAACTTAGAGCAAATGACAGCACTCCTTAAGGGCTTTAGAAACTGCTATTGGATTTATTTAGATCTAGGGGAATGGCCTGAGACGTAGCAAATGCCATTTAACCTGGAGTAATGCAGAGCAATATACAGTGGCCATGGACATCACGGATAAGACTATTACCATTTGGGAATAACAATAGGAACGACCAATTTAGAAAAGGGATTAGGTGTACTGTTCAGGAGTGACCTAAAACTTTCCAAGCAGTGCAGCCAAGAGAGACAGAGAGAGAGAGAGAGAGAGTGCACGCGTGAGTGTATCACTGCGTGTGCATGCTTGCTTGGGAGCATGCACGTACGTACGTATGTATGCACGTGTGTGTGTGTGTGTGTTTTACACACACACAAACCACACAGATCTTACGGTCCCTAAAGGCAGTCAAGCCTTAACTCTAGTAATTTTTCAACTCTGGTCACAGATGTAAGAGAAAGGGATAGCACACCAAGGGTTGACAGAGAGAAATGTGGGCATCAATATGTAATATGTCACTATGTAACTATGTAGATATAGGCATCGTTATATGTAATGTAGGTGCGTATGTCCAGTTCAGGAAAATTCGTGCCTTGATTCGAGACACGAGTGTCCGACCACCTGAAATATCACAAAATCCTGTTAGTCATACAATGCAAGTATTCCATGAACACGATATAACCAATTTGAACCAGTTTTCTGACGTCATGGAAAACTACGTCATGGAAAACTACATATGGAAAGGTACCAGACAGACAGCCACGCCCTGGTCGGTATATAATCCCAGGGAATGCAGCTGTAAGGGCAGAGCCCGGGAGAACGATCAGAGATAAAAGTAGGAGAGGGTAGTTAGGAGGTTTGCCATCGCTTTACGTTACTCTCTTTAATCACTTCTCGATATAACTGTACAATAAAACTCCGTAACCAAAGATGTGGCTATAACCCACCTCACTTTCAATAAAAGAATACAGAGAGGGAAAGTGAGGTAGAGAGAGACCTACCTATTAACTGTACTCGACGTCTCACCATTCCACTGGCAGCAGCCCACGTTACACTCCACTGATGGTAGAGGGGCAGCCATTACTCTACGGTACACCTACAATATCTCTCTTCATCTAATTAAACCCCTCGGCTACGCCTATCGACAGACAGACAGACAGACAGGCAGACAAGGATTACAAATATCTAATTCCTTCTGTCAGGAGTCTGAGTAAGCAAAATCACCTGATGGCTCTGACACAGTTATCTTTAGTTCCCAGCAGACTTCAGGGTCATCGCACTGAACTATTTAAAACACAGAGTGGATCTGACAGTCCTGAACATAAAAAATGATTAGTTTCAATACACGTTACTAATGTAGAACTGGTAAGGCTTAGTACAAATATATGGGAAAAATTTTCGTGTTAAGATCTGCCCGACCTGGATTAGACTCTTCATGGATAGTTTTAACAGAAGTACAGTAGATCATTTTAAAAGAAACACAGACAGCCTTTTACATACACATCAGAATGAGTTTGAATTGGGTATGTAATACCTACGAAATGTGAAATGTCTTATTGAATTAACTGCAAGATCTCAATGATACAATGTCTTCACCGTAACACCCAGCAACACTGCCCTTCTACTTGACGCCATTTTATCCCTTCCAAACAACAGATCTGTCCAGCTTTAACATCCTCTCAATTTTTCTGTTTTCTTCCTTGACCTGCCTACATCATGTTCTGCCTGACACGTGTCTTCTTTCTCCTGCTTCATCCTTACCTTCCCCCGCCACTTCCTGCCTCTCTTCCTGACTACCCTCACTCTCTGCCTGTTTTCTTTCACCGTCTCTCTCCTGTCTGCACCGTTTTCTGGCTGACTTCATTTTTTCGCATAAAAACAGTCGAAACTACATCTGCACATTCCTGCCTCCCTGCTGCTAACACTCAGTCCTGCCTGCTTTCTAACATCCTACGTTGCCTCTCCTTGCTTCCTGCCTGCCCCATTTTCTGCCTAACTTAATTTCACTCCCACTGGTTCACTCTTACCTGTCTCTTCAGCTTTGTTCCTCCTTCCTACCTGCACTCATTTCCTGCCTACCCTAGCTTCTGCTTACCTTTCTTTACCTTACCCTGCCTCTCTTGCTTGCCTGTTTACTCATTTTCTGCCTGATTTTGTTTTCCCTAAGGTCTTTCTATTTTTCTTTTTTGCCTTTCTCCTTTTTTTCTGCCTCGCTCATCGCTGCCCCTACCTTCATTCCCTACTTCTCTGTTTGCCGATCACATATCCTGACCGCCACTACCTACCTTCCTGCTTACTATCCACCCATGCCCTTAACATTCATACAGTCTACAACATGCACTATTTTAAATCTTCCCATGAAATTCTGACTGTGTTTTTATGTGGCATGGAGGTCTTTCTCATTTTTTCCTGACAGCTTCGGTGGACGTGATGGGTTAGAGGGCGTAGGCTTTTTGTTTTTCCATCTTTGTCTCTAAAACACATAGGAGATAACAGTCATAACTTATTCAGTATCAAAAGGACAAACAAACCTGTTGATGTTTTACTTTCGACAATTTTGACGTTCTTCTTTGAATTCTCTCTCTCTCTCTCTCTCTCTCTCTCTCTCTCTCTCTCTCTCTCTCGTTCTTCTGACCGCCTGCCTTGTAGCCTTTTTCTTCCTACTTCTCTCGAATTACCTGTGCCTCACACTTTCACGGACATTTCCGTTTAGCCATTCTCTCTCTCTCTCTCTCTCTCTCTCTCTCTCTCTCTCTCTCGTTTACCTTCAGCCCTTGCGCATTTTCCTCGAATTTCTCTGTTTTCCTCGTCTACGTTTATTTTGTCTCCAGTATATCTCTATTTCCACTCCAGTCAGTCTGTATACCGTCCTGCATTTCCTTCTCTCCTTGCTTTCTTTTCTTCTGCCTCTGTTTTCTCTCCAGACTCCTCTCCTTCACTCTACGCTTTCTTTCTCCTTTCCTCTTTATACGTTTCTTATATTTATCTTTTCTCCTTTTTTTTTTATTCTCGTTTTCTCTGTGTGTTTCACTTTGTTATTCTACTTCGTTTCTCAAGAAGTGAAATCTTAGGTTAGGTCATGTCCGTCCGCACCGTACGTCCGTTAGTCCATGTGTCCTTTCGTCCGTACTACGCTGTATCTCAGAAACCATTTGTTGGAATATTCTCATAGTTTGTACTGTGTGATTATAGGGCCATATAGGAAGCTGAAGCCCGAATTTTAGAGAATTTAAAAAATCCGAGATGGCCGATTCATGACCAATTTTCTATTTTTTGACATTTTAAATCCTTTATGCCTCCTTTACTTTAACAGATTGGTTTACAGCTTGCAACGAAGGGGAATATAGTCTCTCTGTCTTCTTCTTTTGGTATTAATTCCATTTTGTCCTTCTCTTCTTTCTACCTGTACATACATTCGCCTTTCTCTCACACTGTCTTTTTCTTCATTTAATTGCTATTGCTCGTGCTTTCGCTGTTCCTCATGCCTTTAACCTCTTCATCGTAGCGGCTTATTAGTATTTTATTCCAGCTAACACCAAACAATTTTAGCTTAGTGAGTCATATAGGAAGCCTAACTGTAAATGCTACAGTCACCACTAACTTTCCTGTGGTCGAGGCAACTCTGCTTCTCAGTTCCAGTTAACGACAGATAATTTTACTCATCTGAGGTTACCAGAGGGACGTGTGAGAGCTAATTTCTCTTTCTCCTCACATATTATTCGAACAATATACTCGTTCGGAAAATTACGGATCTAGGAAGTTTGCTTTTGACAGTTTCCACATCTCAGCTTCTATTTACTTTTTTTCTAATATAAGTAGTTATCGCAAAGAACCATTAACCGTAATAAGTAACTCTTTAATACGACCTTCACATGTGGAGGAGGGACAGACAAGAGACGATGACAGGCAAGCAGGGCAGATGCGCCAACCAAGCAGATTGAAGCAGGAGCACCTGTTTTGGGTCACGTGACATTCGTGTATGCAGCCGCGCTTCCTCAACACTGTACATGAAATCAGTCAAAAATGGCTGGTGGATGTGGTGGCTCTTCTTACAATTACTGGGTGTTTGTGAAGAATTTTTTATTTCCTTAATGATGCAGCTACTGACATATTAAGAGATCACGGAGCGTTACCAACAGCGGTTGGCTGTCCTGACCGTAATCTACCTTGCAGTTACAGAAAAGACAAGCAGTTATACTACTGTGGATGCTGGACAACCTTTGAGAAGGCACAATTTCCGCATTTTGAAGGTTAGGTTTGTACACGATGAAGTGGTTAATGTCTCGGGGGGGAGGGCAGGGGATCTGGTGGCACAGCCTTTGGGATAACAATTTTTCTGGTGTTTATTGTGATTCAGTTTATTTCTGTCTTCATTTGTTGTAAAAACAACCAACAAGATGAGATGCTATTTCTGCATTTTGAAGGTAGGTTTGAATGCAGTGAGATTGTTAATATTGTCGGGGGGTCTGGGGGGCACAGACCCCCCCAGGTAGGATAATGTTTACGTTGGTGTGCATGGGAGGGGTGGATTTTTTTTTTTTTTTTTTTGTGTATGTGATTCGATCTATTTCTACCATCACTTTATATCAGAAATTAACCCTTTCAACAGTGTTTCCCCCTCCAAAGCCCCAAATTCCCTACCAGTCCCCTGTTATCTTTAGAGTAGGAGGGATAACTCTGAAACGGCTGACTTGTGACAGGTTTCAGTTCGATCGGTTCACAACAGAAAGCACCAGAAAAACATAGTGTCTTGATTAAAGTTCATTGTTGTCCGAAACGGCAAATTGACCAGTTTTCCTTCCCTGTCTCTCTTACATTTTCATTCATTCAGTTTTTCTTCCGTCCTTCTGTTGTTTTTAGACTTCCACTCTATGGTGGAGACATACTATATTTTCTCTTGCTTTCTTCTCTCTTCCTGTAAGCACTGTTAATTTTTTGCCCCCCCTTTATTTCTTCATTAATTCCCTTTAAACTTGGAAAATATGTACTTAGCCTAAAACCTACAGGCATATTTTTATATGAGTATTTAGGTTTTTGTAAGGAGTTTCTGACGTGAATGGTTAAAGCATACAAATGTACAAATTCTGTGCATTTTTTTTTTTTTTAATTCAGTAACTGTATATGGCAATATGTGGAGACCATCCTGTATTCCCATGGGGTTCTTGGCAATTTTTTTTGTCTGTCTCAGTGTTCCTATTTCCATTAACTCAGTTCTTTTCTCATTATTCTTTCGGATCTTCGCCATCCCATTGTTGTTTCTCTCTCTCTCTCTCTCTCTCTCTCTCTCTCTCTCTCCTTCAGTGTTCGTGTTTTTTCAACGAATTTCTCAATGTCTTTGTTCTTTATCGCCTTTTGTCTCCCATCTCTGTGCCTTCTTCTTCCATATTGCCTCCAACATATCCTACTTTCGTTACTCTGTTTTTTCCAGCATCTCTTTTTCTCACCTACCTTTCTCTATTTTCTCTCCAGCTTCTCTATTTTCTCTCCAGGCACTCTCTATTTTCTCTCCAGACTCTCCCTATTTTCCCTCCAGGCTCTTTCAATTCTGTTCTTCCTCTCCTTCTGTCGACTCTTTCTCGCCTCTCTCGCCCTCTCTCACATTTATATTTTCTGTATTGCATTTACCACTTTTTCAGAACCTGCATTTTTCAATTTGTTTTTTCGATCATATTTTATATTCTTCCTCCTTACACACACACACACACACACACACACACACACACACATTCATTTGTCTTTCTCTCACTTTTTGATATCCTTATTTCAGCTTTCCTTTCATTTTTCGGTGTTGTGTTATTTTCTTTAATCTAGTCCTGCTCTTATCTTTCCAGTATTTTACTCCAGTCAACGTCAGATGATTTTAACTGAGTCATAGGATCCCAGATACTAATGCTGCCGTCACGATAAACTCTTTCACTGTCGGACCAACTCTTGTTTTCTACTCCAGTTAATATCACACTGTTGTACTCATCTGGATACCAAAGGAACCTGCGAGAGATCATATCTCTTTCCACTCCCATATGTTTTCTTTCATCCCTCCTTTCTTTTTTATTCTTTCATTTGTTTTTCTTAGTCATTTTGTCATTGCTACTGTTAGGCCTCTTCCCTCTGGCGAAGCCGACTGTATCTTCTCAGTTTATTCATTTAATAAACACACTTTTCAGCTTCCTGCCCTTCCTCCATTCTTGCCAAATCCAGTTTTGATAAAGAGTTTCTTAGGTAAATGTCTCCAGATACTAAATTCTTTCCATAATTAGGCGCTTTTAAAGTTGATTTAGGGATCAAAGATTAACCATACAGAAACGAAATATTTGAACCATCTTTCTTCTGCGATCAGCAATCGATTTGGCAATTTGCAAAAAAAAAAAAAAAATTGAGACAACTACATCTGTGTGTAGACCATCCTGCATTCCCTTGGGATTTTTGGTAATTTTTAGTTCTAAATTTCTGTCTCTCTTCCCTCTCAGTTCTTCCATTTCCTTTTCCTTGTTTGTTATTCATTTTTCTTTCGATTTCACTTCGTTCTCTCTCTCTCTCTCTCTCTCTCTCTCTCTCTCTCTCTCTCTCTCTCTCTCTCTCTCTCTCTCTCTCTCTCTCTCTCTCTCATCTTTATCCTTTCTTATTTGCTTAAAATCTTTTCATTATACAAAGTCCTCAGTTCCTTCTCCCAGTCATTTTTTCAATTTCTTTTCCTTTCCTTCTTTTTTATGTATCCATTCGTCTTTCCTTCACTTTTTTTCTTCACTTAATTGCTTCTCTTCGCTCTTTCGTTACTTATTTATCTTGAATCCGCTCAGGACTGCATCATATTTGTAATTTTGTTCCGAATACGGCCAGATGGTTTTATCCAAGTAGGTCATTGGTAGGTGAATTGTTACTGCAGCTTCAATCATTAACTTTTTCCGAGGTTGAGACAACTCTAGTGCTGTGGTCTAGTTTACAACCAGACCATTGGACTTATCTTGGGTTGACAAACGGATTTTAAAGCTCTAAAATCTCTTTCTCTTTTAATTTTCCTCCAACATCTACCAGATTTTTCAATATCCTTTTATTTGTTTCTCTTTCGTCCATTTGCTGTTTTAACTTTTAGTGTTCAATACAGTGTTGGAGACTTTTTCATAATATAATTGTATTTCTTCTTTCGTGCGATCAGTTCTCAGTCAGGTGCCCCTCCTTCCTTTCTTCACCAATTCACTTCATCCATTCATCCGTCGTCTAATCCTGTGTTACCCCATGAGAAGCGTAGTAGCCCGGGGCTAGGCAAGTTGGTCCTGACATGTAAGATGAGAGTGACAAGCCTCACTCATCCCTGAGTGGCATTACTTGTGCAATAAACCCCAACCATCCTTTCGTTAGAAACCTGCACAGGTTCACTTCAATTGGAGCACCTCACTAAACCACCAGACGCCATAATTTGGTTATATGGTTACCAACCAGCGTAATAAATGGTTTCCTGTTGTATAGGAAACCATTTGTCTTGTCATTCTGTAGAATCAGCCATAGGCAGAAAGAAGAGGAAAGAATGAAGGAGAGAAAGAAAGAAGAGGAAGTGGAAAGTCACCCATAGGCAGAAGGAAGAGGACAGAATGAAGGAAATACAGAAGAGGAAGGAAGAAAGGAAGAGAAGAAAGGGCAGTCACCCGAGAGCAGCACCTCATCGAGTGAATGGATGGTGAGCGCCCCCACCTAAATTGTTCCGTAATCAAATACCCACAGACAGTGTATTTTTCTTTTTGTATTAAGGTTATCTAATGGACTTCTGGGATCATAGGCTAACCCATACAAACGTACAAGTTTGGGGAACCAATTTTCTGCTTCATTCCCTTGGGATTTGTGGCGTTTTTAATTATCATTTGCTCTTTCAAGCCTTCCAGTTTCTCCATATCCAGTTCCTTAGTGGTGGTATTTTTCTTTCAGTTTCACCTCTTCGTCTTTACACTGCTGTCTTCCGTCTGTCTGTCTGTCTGTCTCTCTCTCTCTCTCTCTCTCTCTCTCTCTCTCTCCTTTTTATGGAAACCAATTATTATCTCTCTCTCTCTCTCTCTCTCTCTCTCTCTCTCTCTCCTTTTTATGGAAACCAATTATTTTCCTAGCTCGTTGTTTTCTTTCCTGCTTTAAATTTGTTTTCATGTTTTTCTTGCATATATTTTCACATAATCTTCCAATTCCTGTCTTCTTCTCTTTTTTCTTTTTTTTTTTCTCAGTTCTTTCTTCTCTTCATATATGCCTTCTTTCTTCCACTCTCGCTGCTTCTACTCTTTATTTAAACAAACTCCCTTCCCCTCTTTATATATTCTTTGTCTTGCTTTCCCTCGTTCTGTTTATCTACTGACTCTCTCTCTCTCTCTCTCTCTCTCTCTCTCTCTCTCTCTCTCTCTCTCTCTCTCTCTCTCTCTCTCGCGTTTAACTTCAGCCCTTGTGCATTTTCCTTGAATTTCTCTGTTTTCCTCGTCTACATTTATTTTGTCTCCAGTATCTCTTTTCTCTCCACACTCCACATTTCTTCCTGCATTTCCTTCTTTCCTTGGTTTCTTTCCTCCAGCCGTTATTTTCTCACTAAACCCTCTCTATTCCATCGCTCACTCCTTGGAAGTTTTCTAATCTCTCGTGTGCTATTGTTTCTCTCTCTCATCTTCATCCTCTTGTCATTATCCTCTTGTCATTATTTTGAGATTTCACTTTCTCCTCTTCGCCAATCTTTTAATTTGTTTTCCCTTCCCGTCTTTTTATGTATCCATTCATCTTTCTTTTACTTTCTCTTTTCCTTCTGTTAATATTCTCTCTCCTCGTTCTTTCATTGCTTCTTTTTGTTGAATCCACTCACGTCCGCATCTTGTTACCTCCTTCAAGGAGGTTATGTTTTGCCGGCTTTTGTTTGTTTACAGTTTGTCTGTTTGTCTGTACGTTTGTCTTTCTGTTTTTTAGCAGGATTACTCAAAAAGTTATGAATGGATTTTGATGAAATTTTTTTGAGGGTTGGGCCATGGGCGTGCATAAAAACAATCACTAGTGAAACAATGACGGACATTTTGAGAACAATCCCGATTGGAGCCCTGTCAGGACAGTTAGCTCAGTGAATATTTCTGGGTTTTTCACTAATGCATCTTTCGTTCCAATAATAATACAATGTCATCAATCAATCATTTCCTGTGGCACCCTCGGGGATGCATAAGGCCTCGATGAACTCACACCACCACATCCTATCTTGTGCTAACTCCTCAAGATCTCCCCAACACTCATCTCCAGCTTCCCGTCTCATTGTCCTCACCCACGTCTCTTTTGGCCTTCCTCTACCTCTCCTACCAGGTGCCACCCACCCTGGTGTACCTCGTACTAATCCCTGTCTCCTATACACATGTCCTAGCCACTTCCATCGTGAGAATCTAACATATTCATCGATCGGCTGCACTCCCGTTATTTCTCTAATTCTACTATTTGGTATCCTTTCCCACCACTTAACTCCTAATATTCTTCTAAGTGCTTTATTTTCAAACACCAAGAATTTATTTTCCATAGTCACTGTGCTGTACCAAGACTCGTGTCCATAAATTAAGATACTCCTAACCATTACCTTATAAAGTTTGATTTTTGTATGCACAGAGAAATTGTTATTATTCCAAATATTTTTAAGCATTCCCATTGCCTGATTAGCCTTCTTTAACCTTTCCTCGAATTCAAAGTTCAAAGAACCATCCTTGGCTAAATAAGTACCTAAATATTTAAACCTATCAACTTGCTTTACAACCATACCTCCAATTACACATTCCTGCGCATTTTCCATATTCATATTGATTATTTCAGTTTTTCCACAATTAATAACCAAACCCACCTTGCGACCTTCACTCACCAAACAGTCCAACACTCTCTGCATCTCTTCTGGCCCATCACAAATCAAAACTATATCATCTGCATAATCTAAATCCAAAAGTTTCCTGTTCTCTCCCCAAAGTATACCTGCACCGGTTTCTGTTCCAACACGTTTCATAATGTAATCAATGACCAATATAAATAGTAAAGGCGATAGAACACCACCTTGAATTACTCCGGACTTGACTTCAAACGAATCACTCAGACAACCATCAACCATCACTTTACAAAATGTGTCCTCATGCATGTTCATAATGACCCTCACAAACTCCTCTGGTATTCCATAATGTCTCATGATCTTCCCCATAGACTCTCTCGAAACACTATCAAAAGCCTTTTCAAAATCAACAAAACAAAGACTTAACGGTACTCTCATTTCATTAACTTGCTGCATCAAATGCCTAACTATAAAGATCTGATCATTGCAACCACGTCCCTTTCTAAAACCAGCCTGTTCATCCCTCAGAATACCCTCAACCACCGGCTCCAACCTATTTAACAACACTCTACTGAAAACTTTCAAAGCTATCGGTGACAAAGAGATTCCCCTCCAATTACCACATTCACTCAGGTCTCCCTTCTTCGGAACTTTAACAATTACACCATTCTTCCAAACTGATGGTAGTAACCCCGTCACCCATATCTTATTGAATAGCTTGGTCAAGATCATTATTAATCTATCCCCTCCACTTTAAACATTTCCGGAAATAAACCATCCTCCCCTGGTGCCTTATTATTCTTTAACTGTTTTACTGCTTTCTCCACTTCTGCAAGCCTCAACTCTCCTGTTTCTATATTTAAATCTTCCTGAGCAGACGGTATATCCTCTTCTGGTGGTATTGGTCTATTAAGAACTGTCTCAAAATGCTCTTTCCATCTATTTTTAATATCTCCATCTTTGGTCAATAAATTTCCTTCCCTGTCTCTAATTGGTATTTCCTTGCGTTTACCTGCATTACCACTCAGTTCTCTAATCGATTCATATGCTATTCTTTGACTCTGTCCATCATTTTTGTTTATTAGGATTTCAGTCTCTGCAACCTTTTCATCCACACATCTTCTTTTATCTCTCCTAGCTAACCTTCTTACTTCTGAATTCAAACTCCAGTACGCAGCTCTTGCTAATTCAATCTCTCGTTCATCAACGCATTGCATCTCACTCCTCAATTTAGCCTCACCTCTCTTTTTTATCATATCCCACGTTTCCTCTGATATCCATTTCTTTCTCCTGAATCTATGTCTCCTTCCAATCGTACATTCAGCAGTCTCATGCAAAACTTTGTTCACATCCTCCCACATCTCATCTACACTTCTCTCCCCCTCTTCCAACGTTTCCAACACCAAAAACCTATTTCTGCATTCTAATCTGAATTCCTCCTTTTCTTCTCCTTCCCTTCTAAGCTTAACAATATCGTATCTACCAACACCAGATTTTTCCTTCTTCTGATTTTTAAGTTTAAACCTTATTTTTGCAATGCTGAGTTGATGGTCACTACCAATATCCGCTCCCCGTTTAACATGAACATCTAGCAGAGAACTTCTATGCCTCCTACTGATAGCGATGTGATCAATCTGATTTTTATATTTTCCACACGGCGACACCCAAGTTGTCTTGTGTATATTGCAATGCTGAAAGAGTGTGCCCCCGATGACTAAGTCATTTGCTAGACAGAAGCTTCCAAACCTCACTCCGTTTTCACTCATCCTACTACCAACTCCCATCTTACCCATACATGCCTCAAATCCCTCATTTGAACAGCCCATTACTGCATTAAAGTCTCCAACGCAGATCAAAACATCATGTCTAGGTACCCTTCCTACTCCTTCTTGCAACTTTTCATAAAATGTGTCTTTCCTTTCATCGAGTGCATCATTAGTAGGTGCATAACACACAAACAGACTGATGTTGCCATGATTTGATTTAAACCGTGCGTATAGCAATCGCTCATCTATAGGATCCCACTCACATAAAGCCTTATTTGCCTTACAACCCAGCAACAATCTTACTCCCTGATAATGCATTCCGTCCTGTCGACCAGATATCAATAAACGTATACCATCCTCCAAATCCAACTTATCGACTCCAGTTAATCTAGTTTCTGTCAGAGCACAAATATCAAGTCCGTAATTTTGAAAAACCTTCACTAACTCATCGATTTTACCGTCATGATTTAGCGTTCTCACATTCCAGTTACCAATTTTAATTGTATTTTTTGCATTGACAAAGGAATTAGATTGTAATTGTCATGAATTTGTATAAAAACACTATCGTCTTCACCGCATTCCAGACTCAATTTCTTGTGTCATCGTCTCCAAGGATTCCCGATCTACTGTTTACGACACCCGTCCTAGTTTCCCGAAGCCCTTTGGTTACTGGGTCCGCACTGTTATGTTAGCCCTCTCTGTTCCGAGACTGGCAGTTTGTCCACATCGGACCCCAAGGGTGATTTCTTGGCTACTCCCTCATGTGACATTTTGTAGGTCCGTTGTTAAAAAAAAGGGCTCGCTTCCCTCTCAGGTGACCCTCTCTCTCTTCTTGAACATGCCTCCACTCATGAGGGTTCTGTCCCCGTCTATACTGATGGGTCTAAGACTGATACTGGAGTAGGTTTTGATGTTGTCTTCCCTTCCTTTAGTAGGGGCGGTAGCCTACCTGGCATTACATCAGTGTATACAGCTGAACTGACCACAATTTTACATGCTCTTATAATCATTTTTACTCTCCCCCAGTCCGTCTTTGTGGTGTTTAGTGACTTGCATAGTGCTCTGTCTGCACTGGAGTCTTTTAATGCATCCCATCCATTGGTTCTATCAATTTTCGAGTGGCTTTTTCTTATTGGCCGTCGTGGCCGTCATGTGGACTTCTGTTGGGGTCCCGCACATGTTGGTATGGTGGGCAATGAGAGGGCAGATACATTAGCTAAACCTGTGTCTTCTCAACAGTCCCCAACTGACTACCCGCTTCCTGCTTCTGATGTAACACCTTACTTGCGGTACACAATTCGTACTTCTTGGCATAGACACTGGGATGATGTTACACATAATAAGCTGAAAGAAACCTTTCAGAGAGTGGTTGTGCCAAGGGTTCTCCCCTCCATGCCTCGGCGATTGGAGGTGGTTCTTGCTAGGCTTCACATTGGGCACTCTCAGTTTGCACATGGGTTCCTCATGAGTGGTGAGACTCAATCGTATTGTGATGACTGCCATTTTCCCCTTACTATCCGTCACTTGCTGGTCGAGTGTCCGAGCTTGGGGGACCTACGTCAGAGATTCCTCCATAGGCATAAGGAGGCAGACGGTGCCTATTGTTTCTCCTCGATGATATTAACTTTTTTTTTTTAATATGCACTTTTTTTTTGCTGCGTCTTTTAGTTTGTTTTCCAGTGGCATATGACCCTGGCAGTTGCGCCGCCAGATTCTTTTTAATACAATCAATCAATCAATGTATAAAAACACAATTTGGCAAGTCCACGACAGAGCATCTATGCCTTAAGTAAATGTTACAAATGGGGGTTCCCCAGACTTCAGTGTTAGGTAGAATGGAATGTACTCTATATGTAAATGACGACTATGTCAAAATTCGAATGTGACACCTAAAGTGAAAGTGCATGTATCTAAAATGACAAGTTATGATGGCAAAATGATGTAGATCAGCATCAATGATCTCTGAAAATTCTAATGTCAGTTAATGTTAATAAATGTCAGGTAATGGATGCTGAAAATCTTAATATATATAATTTATTACTTTTTCATGATGCACAAAAACTTAAGAGCAGTCAGTTTTATCAAAGATAATATGATCTGTGACACTGTTGAATGTTGAATATATTAAAATTCTAAAAGAATTCAACAAAGCTTGAATAGGGAAGATATTTACAGTAGTTCATCATTGACCCACATGAGTTTATGACCTATAACTAAGAGGTCATTGAGTTCAAAGGCAATTTTCAAGACAGTCAATAATCAGGGTCACAGGCAAGGTCATACTTCGATTCCTGTGTGTCTGTGCTTGAACAAAATACTAAAACAGTTTTGATCATATTATAGCCAAATTTGCTTGAAGGATTAGTGGTCAGCAAAATGGGTAGACCTACAGTATGTTTCAAAGCGGGAGCATTGTAGGAATAGTGTTGTTCATGTATCTGTTGTATATTTATTTATTCATATGAAAATGAAGTGTTGCCCTCCCTCAGACTCAGCAACTTTATCGAATCCCCATATTTAGGCACTGAGGCATCGACTTAACCCCTTGATTGCTGCTGGCATCGAGCAACGTTTTGCTCTAACATGCCGGTGACGTCAAATTAGCACGAGCTATAAAAGACTGCAAACAATTATGGGAAGGGAATGAAAGTTACTAGGTCATTTACCCGACCCTACTCGCCATTCAAAGCACTCAGGTGGTCACTTTTCTACCATATGCAATAGCGAAGCTGGTATTGTTTTCAATGTGTGTGTGTGTGTGTGTGTGTGTGTGTGTGTGTGTGTGTGTGTTAGCACGATGACTTCGCAACCACTCAAGATATCATCACAAAGTGTTACAGGTGTGTAGTAGGAAAAAAAAAAAAATGATCACAGGTTTGAAACTGTTGAAATTAGGTCAAGGTCTGTCTGTCTGTTACCACGATAACTTCACAACCGCTCAAGATATAAAAAAGTTTTACAGGTGTGTAGTATGGATGAAAATCTACGAGTATTGGTTTCAGTTTATTTGTGCATCTGCATGCCTCTTAGCTCGATAACTTCACAACCGCTCAAGATATCATCACAAAATTTTACAAGTGTGTAGTAGGGATGAAAATCATCAAGTTCGAAATTGGTGAAAGTAGGTCAAGGTCAAGGTGATAATCCGTGCCGCTCTAGATATGTATAGGCTCGCGGCTGTGTGATTCCCTCCTTGTGGGGGCGTCAAGTTCCCTGATGTTTTCCCCCCTCTGTTGACATGTTAATGGCACTTGCAATAATTTAACGATACCTTCCTCAAATCATAACGAATCACAAGATGGGTTTAGAAAACTAAATAACACAATGACAGGTGCACCAGATAATCCTCTTCACATATGTTAAAAAAATAAATCCATCCATCCATCCATCATCCAATCCTACATTCCCCCATGAGGAACGTAGGAGCCCGGGGCTAGGCAGCTGGCCCCGACATTTAAGATGAGAGTGACCAGCCTTACTCATCCCTGAGTGGCATTACATGAGCAAGAGTTAACCGTTACTCCCAGTCTTTCATTTATGCAACAGGTCAGCTCTGGAACTGTCTCCCTCTGTCTGTATTTCCTGCTGCCTATGATCTCCAGTCTTTCAAACGCAGTGTGTCCAGGCATCTCAAAATGATCGGATCTTGAATTTGGCTCTCTATTGTATTTTGTTTTTCTCTTGGAGGAAACTGTTACTGCGGGCTCATGGCCTTTGGTTCCTTCTTCCTCGCATTAAAAAAAAAAAAAAATCAAACCCAACCATCCCTTGGATATAAACCTTCACCGGCTCAATCTGATTGGAGTGCAATAATTTCCCACTAAACCACCAGGCGCCAAAATTTGGTTATATCGTTACCACCCAGCGTAGTAAATGGTTTCCTGGTGTTCAGGAAACCATTTGGCTCGTCACTCAGTGTAGAGTCACCCACAGGGAGAAGGAAGAGGAAAGAATGAAGGAAAGAAAGACAGAAGAGAGAGTGTAAAGTCACCCGTAGGCAGAAGGACAAGGAAAAAATGAAGGAAAGAAAGACAGAAGAGGATGGAATGAAAGAAGGATGGAGAAGAGGAAAGGGTAGACACCCAACAGCAGCACTATATCGAGTGAGTGGATGGTGAGCTCCCCCACCCACTACTAAAAAAAAAAAGAAATTAAGTTTTTTTTTTTTTAATGGTTCCCGGGCGGGTCAGGGGAGCCCGCAAATTTCTGAACCCATGGCCACTGAGGGTTGATCATAGACTTTAGTGTATCTAATAAAATCCAATATTAGGCCCCTGAAATTCCTCCTTCCATGAAAGACTCCTTTACATATTTTAAAACGGAAGGTCAAAGGCCAAGATCATATGGCAAGGACAAATATTTGACTTTATATATCAAAAGTTATGGGTAAAGTTGATGAGAGGATGAAAGGTCAAGCAAGGATGGAGAGAGCTGATTTTAAGATCGAGAGGTCAAAGGTCAAGGTGTACCCCCTCCACAATATGTCTACCCCCGATGTATATATGTTCCCCCCCAATGCATACATGCCCCCACTAAATCTGCTAGGTCAGCATGCTCTCCCACGCCTGAAGACGGCGTTATTGCATCAGTTCTTAGCAGACAGCCGACTCGGGCAGACTGTTTTACTGTGAGCTTGTAATAAACTCCTTATCTAGCTGTTTGTACACGGAGTTTCTATCACCAAAGTATTGCAAGTTACATTTGGTAGCAGCGGTGTTTCGAACCATCACATTCTGAGCGTCTCCTTGGATTTTTAGTGATACAACAAGATACACGACGTCTCGCATCTGCCAGCCTCGCCCCTTCCTCCGTGCCTCTATACCTTGGCTGTGCTTTTCGAGTGTACCATTTTTCTCGCCAGTGCTCACCTCTCAAACAACCGCACCCATACGCCTTGTTCCTGGCCGCAAGTGTCACCGTCGCCGACCTACGCACCTGTTGCACCTGTTCCCAGCACCTGTTCCGGACTCATCATAGCTCCTGCCCCCACGGTGCCACTTATCACTGTCTGCCCGCTGTCTGCCCACCACCATTCTCTGCATTTGCAATTCACCAGCTCTACACCTGCCTTGCGCCGACATCTGCCTCACCACCCACCACCGGCCTCCGCTGTCGCCCGCATCTGGTCTGCATTACGGAGCCTCCTAAGACCGCCACTCCCTGCCGGTGATTCATCGCGGCGTCTCCTCTCCTCTCCGCCCAGCTGTCTCTACCCCGCAGTCCAGCCCCGCCCCGCCCCGCCCCAGCCCAGCTACGCCCAGCCACCCTGCACGTCATACCTCTCGCCACTCCCGTTTCTACTGTGTAACTATAGTATATCTTTCCTTTCTATAGAGATTATCCTCGATTTTCTCTACAGATTGGTTATTGTAAATATTCCATCTCATTTCCATTGCCCCGTTTTCATCTTCACCTACGTTATTTATTATCCATCTCATCCTTCGCATTTTATTTAAACCATCCATGCCCGCACCTTCATTCATTTTCACACCTAGTGTCTTCCATTCTCTCATTGTTATTTATACATTTCCACCTACGTATCCATCTTCATCCTTTCATCTTCCATTGCCGCATTAAATGTCATACATTCCACGTCAACCGCTTACCGCCAGCCCTCTCGACCCGGAAACATCATCTGCTCATACCCCGTCTGCCGACTCTAACACAATCACTCATTTACGAAGTGGCAAAGAGTACCACCGCCCTGTACCTGAGACTCCCGTTTCACTTCCTGCAGAATCACTTACTACCCGTCCTACCCTCGTAAATCCAGATACTTCCTCCTCTACTCCTGCCTCTACTCTCCCTTCTTCTTCCTCTACTCCTTCCACTGTCGTTACTTCTCCTGCCTCCCTTCATACCCCGTCTTCCTCGCCCTTAACTGCCACTGCCTTCTCTCTCTCCCACACCTCTCCTCCCGCCACTTCTGCACTTCCAGCCATGGCCAACCCTCCACAGTCTATCTATCTCGACGATGCCAATCGTCCCAAATTTACCGGCCAGGACCCAACTTGGTAAGTCTATGATTTCCTCAGAGAAGTCGAAACCGAAATAAATAATAGACAAATTACCAAGGAATCGCTCAAAGTAGCTTACCTCCTCGGTCGCTTGCATCACGGTAAATCAGACATCGGATCCGCGATCCGTGCAGGACATTTCGATAGCATTCGTACCTTTGCTGATTTTCGTACGGAACTCATCAGCCTTTGTTGCCATCATTCAAATACCGCGTCTCTCATGGGATTCATTAATCTCCTAAACCAACTAGATGAGGACTTGCGCGTCCCAGCGCAATATGCCAAGCTCCGCGAAGCTGCCGCCGCCATGAAAGCAACTAGTAGCGAGATGCTCCAATTACTGGTAGGCATGAAATGGTTAGAAGACAAGAATGGCGTTCCAATGCTTTCACTCACCAACTTTGCTGACTTAATTGGTTACCTCAGATTCCTTCATTGGCTTACTCCTAAACAGCGAGAGCTAGCCTTGGAAATCGGTTTCAATCCAGGAGATAAAATTATTCAGGTCGCTAAAGCCATTCATGAAAGAACAGGTTCGAACTACACGCGTCAGGGCACCACCCAACCCTTGGCCTCCTCAGTCTGTCACACCTCCACTACCCCAGACCAATCTCGCTCCCGTCCCACCACACGCGGCAGACCTGCCACACATCACTCTCCTACCGCAGGTCGTGATCAATCTAGCGCCCGACGGAAAAGACAATCTTCGATTCTTTGCTGGTACTGTGGTCATCCTGGACATCGATCATCCAGTTGCGACCGTACATACAGACGTCCTCACTCCCAAACCAGACAGCGCACGCCTTCCCGCTCACGTCGTCCACACTGCAAATACCACAAATCCAGCACGACTCACACCACTGAGGAATGTCGTTACCTCAACCGCCCACAGTCAGGGGAAGCGCCGCGCCCGTATCGGACCAATATCACGTAGAACCAGAAACCCAACTCCCCATCCGCCATGTAGGTCCCATAACATCCTCGGGTTTAGTCATTCTCGGAAGCAGTCATGACATACCAACGTCATTCTTCTTGGACACAGGATCTATAGTAAATCTCATCTCCGAAAATTCCTTACAAATTATTCATCGCCATCACAACCACGTCAGTTTCCTAGAACCACCAGACATTCGCCTATGTGGTGTTAACAGCTCAGAGTTTAAGGTTAAGGGAAGAGTCACCCTTGAAGTCAAACTCCACAGAGCTTTGCCCCCTATCCTCATTGAATTTCATGTCACTAATGACTTGCAGTATCCCGCAGATGCCCTTATTGGTTTCTCCACCATGGCACAACATTCCATTGCATTATTACCTGCTTGTGATAGTATGGACATTTCTGGATTCCCGGTTTACACTATGGAATGTCCCCATCCTGTTCTTACGATCAAATCAGTCCTTCAATTACCTCTGTCCCTATCACTACCAAAAAGTCCAACCCAGCCCAAACCACCACTCTCATCATCTGAGAATACAGAGATCATTCCTTTCCTGACTGCGAGCAAGGACATAAATTCCTCAATGTCTCCTGATACATCATCTCAGCCCTCGAACATGGCTCTTACATCCTCTCCCGACAACACTATCGCTGACTCAGACATGTCTCAGTTACCTACCTCACACAGTCTGAATGATCTTCTCCAACACGCAGAGACGAAACGTGCAGTAACGAATACGTGCACAATTTTGTTACCGCATGAGTTCACCAAAGTCTCTGTTTGTGTTGCCGGTGCGAAAGAAGGAGTGGATGTACTAACCCTACCTGAGACGTGTTGTGTGAACGGCTTGACTTATGAGTCAGCGTGGTGTACAGTCTTAGAGGACAGTTTATGCTACCTGTACTTGCTCAATGTCACAAATGTTCCACTAAAACTTAAAAGTGGTGTAAAGATTGGAGACTTCCTAGTATACCCAGCGGCCGTAAAGGTGTGCCAGGATTCCTCAATTCCTACTATTCAGACTGATGATACGCCAATCGGTGTATGTACTATTAACTCTACGGGATCTGCGCCGACGCATTCACCCGATATGCTCTCACAACTCACTTGCACAGATTTCCCAGAACATACGCCTCAACTCCTCGACCTTCTGACCTCGTACAGAAACGTGGTTGCCTTACCCGGTGAACCGATGGGTAGAACAGACCTTGTCAAACATACGATTGAATTACTCCCAGGAACTCAGCCGATTTACATACCAGCGTATCGATTGCCTCACAGCCAGAGAAAGCAAACAGATCAAATGGTACAGAACATGTTAGACCAGGACATTATTGAACCCTCCGTCAGTCCATGGAATAGCCCACTTTTCTTGGTACCAAAGAAGGACGGCAACCTTAGACCAGTAGTCGACTATCGTAAGGTCAATTCTGTCACCGTTCCAGACCGTTTCCCGCTACCTGTCCTCACTGATTTGCTAGAATCCCTTAGTGAAAATAACGTAGTCTTTTCATCTTTAGACCTCCTCAGCGGGTACTGGCAGGTCGAAATGGAAGAGTCCTCTCTCCCAGTTACAGCCTTTAGCACCCCTTCCGTACATTTTCAGTTTAAGAGACTCCCTTTTGGTCTGAGAAATGCTCCTTCCGTGTTCATGCGACTTATCCATTCAGTCTTCAGCGGTATGATGGGACACTCTCTTTTTGCTTACCTAGATGATATCATTGTTGTGAGTAAATCCATCCCTGATCATTTTACCAAACTCCAGCAAGTCTTTGAACGCCTCCAGCTCGCAGGCCTAAAAATCAATCTCAGTAAATGTGACTTCCTGCGAAAGAAAATCAAATTCCTAGGCCATGTCGTAGATGCACAAGGCATTCATACTAATGAGGATAAAACTAAGGCGATCATTACCTTCCCAGAACCTACCACTACCGACGCTGTACGAAGTTTCCTGGGCCTCAGTGGCTATTATCGTCGCTTTATCCGCGATTACGCGAAGATTGCCGCTCCTCTGACCCAGTTACTCAAGCAGAATGTGCCCTTTGTTTGGACTAACGACCAGTCACAGGCTTTCCAAAAGCTAAAGACAGCTCTTGTAAATGCCCCTATTCTAGCGTTCCCTGATTATGCCACACCATTCCTTCTCTGCACAGACGCCTCAGGCACTATACTTGGTGCCGTTTTGATGCAACTCGATAAAGCATCAAGGAAGCGCGTAATAGCGTATGCTAGTCGCACCCTTACAACCACTGAACGTAACTACAGTGTCACAGATCTCGAAGCACTAGCGGTAATCTGGTCCTTGAAACATTTCAGAGATATCGTCTATGGTTATCCAGTGCATATCCAAACAGACCACCTTCCACTATGTGATTTGTTCAAAAATCGCAACCTAACAGGTAGGTTAGCTAGATGGTCTGTCATCATCCAGGACTTTAATCCCACTTTTCAATATGTACCAGGCAAGTTGAATGTAGTCGCAGATGCACTCTCACGTCACGTAGCAGCAGCTATAACATCACTGCAGCCTGAAGTAACTGAAAACACTACACTAACGTCAGACGTTGTTCGAAACTTTCAACGCCAAGACCCCATGTGGTCCAAAGTCATTTATTTCCTAGAATCTGGCGATGCCTCGACCTTACCTACTCTGCCAGTATCACTAGATGAGTTCATGCTAGATGATGATCTCTTGTACAGGAAAACACTGCTAACAGGCAAAGATATGCCCAGTCGCGAAGTACGCCAACTTGTTGTCCCCACTGCCCTGATACCAAAGGTTCTTCATATTGTTCATAATACTCCTCAAGCTTCCCATCCAGGTAAAGACCGATGCTTGCGCCAAGCACGTCTCAAATACTATTGGCCAACCATGCGCCGCGATATCAATGCCCACTGTGACTCTTGCCTCTCCTGCCACCGCCACAAAGGATCAACCGGCTTACCAGCACCTCTCTTACAATACCCAATCCCATCACGACCATGGGAAACTGTCTCAATCGATCTCTTAAAACTACCTCTCACAGAATCTGGCGCTGAGTACTTGTTCATAGCGGTCGACCACTTCTCCCGCTACTGTGTCCTCGTCCCCCTCTCCGACAAGACCGCGAAGAGCGTTGGCCGTTCCTTTGTAGATCACGTAATTTGCCTATTCAGTACCCCTCATACCATTCTTACTGACAGCGGTACAGAGTTCAACAATAGCCTTCTCGATGAGATCTGTTGCCACTTTCATATCAGTAAGTGCAATGTCGTGCCTAACCATCCGGCTTCCAATGGCCTTGTAGAACGCCACAACCGGAAAATCTTAGAGTGCCTCAGACATCTAGGCTCCCATAGTTCGTCCTGGGATGACTGGATTCCCCAAGTGGCATCTTCCATCAATAGCTCCATCAATGCATCCATTGCTGAATCTCCATTCTTCGTCCTTTTTGGTTTTGACAAGGACCTCCCATACTCTCTCTTATCCTCAAAGCCAGAACCCATCTACAACATGGATGATTATGTTAAACTAAAATTGGCCAACTTCCAGACAATCCACCAGTATGTCCAATCCACTTTGGCTTCCTCTCAGGAGGACATGCTGCAGCGCCAACATAAGTCCGCCTCTCCTATCTCTATCAGTGTAGGCGATCTTGTCTTTGCTCATTCCCATATGCGTTCCTCTAAGTTGGATGACAAATTTACAGGGCCCTACCGCGTCCTCACTCAACAAGGCAACAAATTTCACCTCCAGGACCTGTCCACTCAAGACACCAGATGGGTTCACGTCGATGAGTTAAAGCGAGCACCCCGTGGCCTCGTGTTGGAAGGGTCACTTACACAACCTCCTGCCCCCTCTTCCCCTCCTCCCATCCCTCAGTCTACCTTGTCTCCACCTATCCCTCAGTCTACCTTGTCTCCACCTATCCCTCAGTCTACCTTGTCTCCACCTATCCCTCAGTCTACCTTGTCTCCACCTATCCCTCAGTCTCCTTCCTCTCCATCTCCACCTGCTCATTCATCAATCAATCAATATCGGTCCAAACTGCTCTCTGCCCATCAACCTCTTCACGACCTCCCCCATTAACTCTACCCTGATTTTCTAGGTACGATGTTAGCGATCTCCCTGCTGGCAGTGCTGACCCTCATGGGGTCTGGGTCAGGTCAGGATGATGGTGGAGTACGTCCCGGGGCCTTGGTCGGCTCGGGAGGCGAGGTAATGCTTATCGACGACATCGCCTCTTTGCGCTACGATCTTGCGCCCCTGGCCGACGTAGCCATTGCCCTACCTGCCTACGCGCACCAGCTCCACGGAATCAGGAACCATCTCACGGCCCTCATGGGGACACACAACCTGAATGAGTATCTCTATAACCTTTTCCTCCCACTCTCCTGGCAATTGCAATACATAAGTAACAGATTCACTGAGCCCATTGACACATTTTCTTCTTCTACCTCAAACTCAACATGGATAATCTCCAACTGGCCGTTGACTCTCTCCTGTCTCAAGTCTCTACCTTGGTTCGTATCCTGGTCGATGCTATCAATGGACGTGTCACTGCCGACTTAGTACCTGTCTCAGCTCTCCGTTCTGTCCTGGAATGGGCTCACTCCACCTTCGGTCTCTCCCCAGTCCTCCCTTACTCCTCCCTTGAGTATTATTATCCTGTTCTCGAAGCCACTCTTCTCACTACATACGTCGTCGTCCATATTCCTCTCCGTTCTGCCATAACCTTTAACCTTTTCCACATCATTCCCTTCCCTTTCCGCCTCAACACCTCCTTGTTACAGGTATCTGTTCCTTCAGAATATTTCCTCCTCTCCCATGATCATCTTTCCGTTGCCTTCCTTTCTTCCACAGACCTCCAGCAATGTTCCTCCCTTATTCCGACCTCTCGTCTCTGTGCTGCCCACCTTTTCACTATCTTCCCTAGCAGTGCTACACCCTGTGAGTCTGCTTTAGTTCGCAACCATTCCATCTACTCGGCCTGTTCTTTTGTCCCAGCTCCTGACCTCCCGGTCCACCATGCTCACCTCAACCATGTCCAGTATTTCTTCTTTGCTGTTCCCATCTCTGTCACAATCATGTGTCCTGGTTCTTCCGTTCGCTCCGTCCCCGCTAGTGGTCTCTACAAAGCACCTGACTATTGTACTGTCAAATCGGAGTCTGTCATCACTTACGCCACTCGCTATCACCAAGCTGTTCGTAAACACTCCTATGACATCTTTCAACCAATCGACATGCCTTCAACCCTACCATCTGCCAACATTACCATCACCTCCCCTCACTTGCACATGCTCACCTTCCTCAATGACAGTGATTTCATTATGGATCAATTTTCTCTGGCCTTCAGCCGTTCATGGGTTCATCCAACAGTTGTGTTTCCCCCTGTGGTTATCGCTTTCATAGGTTTTCTACTCATCATCTGTGCAGTGCATTGTTGTGTCAGAAAAATGGAACGTCGACTCCAGGAAATCAGAGTCGCTACAGGCATAGTACGCCCTACCCACGACGTAGAAACTCCCCGCACTTAGTGCCCTTGCATTCCGTGACTACCATTGCCATCTAACCATTACCCAAACTGTGAACAGCACTCTGCCTACTAGAAAATGATGGTATTTCTTTCATGCATTACTCAGTGACAGTGTATCCTACAGAAAATCCACAAAAAAAAAAAAAAATGAAGGAAGAACAACACTAGAACTCTCATATCTACTCCTTGTTTATCATGTATCAAACTATTATTGTGTAATTTCTATTATGCTCATATATCCCTTCGACCCTTACTGGATTTGTACCTATTATTCCTTGTATATCTTATATGTATATATCCTTCTAATTCCCTCCCCTCAACATGGCCATGTCTCCCCTACTGCCCCTGTATCATACTTATCCCTTGTACAAACCTCCCCGGTCCTGCCTTACTACTATAATCACCCACCATTTACCTCCTGGTGTCAGGAGACCCCATCTCAGCTACCCGGGGGAGTAGTGTACCCCCTCCACAATATGTCTACCCCCGATGTATATATGTTCCCCCCCAATGCATACATGCCCCCACTAAATCTGCTAGGTCAGCATGCTCTCCCACGCCTGAAGACGGCGTTATTGCATCAGTTCTTAGCAGACAGCCGACTCGGGCAGACTGTTTTACTGTGAGCTTGTAATAAACTCCTTATCTAGCTGTTTGTACACGGAGTTTCTATCACCAAAGTATTGCAAGTTACAAAGGTCACAGGAGGTACACATAGGTAGTGTTGATCGTTTTTTTGGCAAACTTAGGGGAAATGTTGAGGGTCAGACAAGAATAAATTAATCATATTTTGAGAACAATCCGTTAGTGGCAAGGTAAAAGGACAAATTCAAGTATTCGGCCCCAAAACCATTTGTAGAGCGCTCGTAATGTAATCTCTGAGTGCTTCTACCTCTTTCTATTTAGTTTTCTGTACCACTACTTCTCAGAGGGTTTGTAGGGAAAAGGCTTCTTTCTGCTATATCTTTATTCTTTATGGTTTGTGAGTAGAAGTGTACTCTTTACCAACATTAACGTCAGACCACCTCTATGCAGTCCTAAGATCTGTGTCACTTGTGTAACTCTGAAACTCCAATTCTCTCTCTCTCTCTCTCTCTCTCTCTCTCTCTCTCTCTCTCTCTCTCGGCCTCTTTATATCTGCCTACCTCACTGCATTTTATCCCTAACTCACACTGGTTCTTTCCTACCTCACAAATCTCTCAATTTTTCTGTCTATTTTGTTGCCCGTTCTCCCTGCCTGCCTCATTTTCTGCCTGACTCATGTTTCGCTCCTCCTGCCTTACTCTTACCTACCTCTGCCTCTTCCTTCCTCACTCTTAACTATCTCCACTCCCTGTTTACTTTTTTCCGTCCTATCTTGTCTCTCCTTTCCTCCTGCATCATTTTTAGTGTTTACCAACCACACACTTGCCTCCCGTTGCCAACTCCTGCCTTCCTCTCGCCTACACTTACTTCCCGCCTACCTTCCTTCCTCTTATCTTCCATATCTATCCTTGCTGCCTACTTCATTTTCTGCTCGACTTAGTTTCTCTCTTACTTCACTCCTACATATCTCTGGCCCTACCTACCTACCTCATGCTTATCCTCATTTTCTGCTTACATCCTTTCATCTTATTTTGCCTATCCTGCTTGCTTACCTACTTCATTTCTGCCTCAGTCTGATTTCCCTCCTGTTTCACTATATTTCTACCTGCCTCTCTTCATTTTTCCTGCCTCCCTCGTCACTGCCCTCATCTTTCATTCCCCGTCTGTTTCCTGCTTCCTCTCTGCATACTAGATATAATATTGACCCTGATCTATTGTTTCCCGTTAAGCTTTGTTCTGTGACAAGCGTAGAGCACAATTTTAGCCATCCCGTGTTTCATGAATTATCACTTATTGTTATGATTCTTCGTGGTGGTTGTTCTCAACTTTCTTCCTGCCGGATTCTACTACACTAATTTTTTGGTGGGAAGAGGAGAAGGCTTCGTATTTATGTACCGTAACCCAATATTTCAAGCATACAAGAGATATCATTGCCATTACCTAATCAATAAATAATTGCAAAGGTACTAACAAGTCCATTGCTGTTAGTGCGAAGTTAGAGAGACGATGTACTCACCAGTATTTTTATCTGTTTGTGTACAAGAGATCTCAAAAACTTGTTATCTGGTTTCAGTAAAATATTGTAAATAGGTGGCCAGTGGGTCAAGGAATAGTTCCTTAAATTCTGAGGTGCAGCTGATCCCGATGCAGGAATGAATAATACCTTTCATTGGCACTGTCGGAGGCATGCGCTCCCTGATTTTTGTGTCAGGGGAGACTAAAATCATAGAATAATTGGCTATGTGAGATCGCATAAGAATTCATCTGATAGGAAATGGGAATTACTGCCAAAAATCATAGAGTTTATTGGTGGTGGTTGAGGTATGCGCTTCCTGATTACTTTCAAGTTACCTCCGCCAAAGAATTTGGGAAAGGTTGTATATTCATCTGTTTGTCTGTTTGTCCACACGCTGTCTTCAAAAGTTCTCAGGGAATTTCAGTGAAGTCTTGTGGAAGTGTGGGCAATAAGATCAGAAACAACTGATTTAATTTTGGGGGCGGATCCGGATATGGATCCAGAGTATCCTCCACAATATCTGCAAAAGTTCTCAAGTGAAATTTTGTTGGATGGTGGGTCATGGGTCAAGAAAGAATTATTAGATGTCGGGGTGAATCCGGATCCAGATCCGGATCCTATGTTTCCCGAAAAATATCTGCCAAAGTTCTCAATAAATATCATTAAAACTTTGTGGAAGAGTGGGCCATTGGTCAAGGACACAATAATTAAATTTTGGGGTGGTTATGGATCCTAGATATTCCCCACAATTTTTCCACTGATCCGGTTCCGGATCCTTTTTAATGGCAATGAGGGAGGTATGCGCTTTCTGAGTGCTTTCTAGTTTACTCTGTACTCATTTCACATTGTACTTTTAACTCTCTCTCTCTCTCTCTCTCTCTCTCTCTCTCTCTCTCTCTCTCTCTCTCTCTCGTTTTTCTTACTTTCTGCCTCCCACGCTTTTTTCCTGCTTCTTCCTCTTTCAACTTAATTCGCCCCCCCTCTCTCTCTGTCTGTCTCTCTGATAATCAGAGTCCAGTCAGTCAGACGTCAGGTATAAACAGAGTAGGCTACTAATACATGATGTTACAGACAGAATTATACCATACATTACTGATCAGCTATTCGGTTACGGAAAATCAGCATGACTTCATCTGAGTTCCTTTACGTGTGAATGTTTAGCTTGAAATTCGCAATAAGATATATTTTATTTATGGTGAAACGCGGTCATTTGACACTAGCTGAAATTTCTAGAGGGCATTTACTATGAGAATCTCACAAAAAGTAATATATAAAGCGAAGTACTCTGGAGGAAGAGTTAATAGTGAACTGGTGAACTGACAGGCAACAGAGGGTAATTGTAATGGAGCTTCTACACCTTAATTAAATGTCAGAAGTAGGGTTCCGCAGAGTTCAGTGTTAGGTGCAATGCAATGTAGTGTCTAGGTAAATAACGAAGCGTTGGAGCAATACATCGTCAAACTTCGAATGTGGTACCTAAAGTGAGTGCTGTCTATCTGAAAATGAGAAGCTATGACTACAAATTGTTTTATGTTAAATTAAATGATCTATGAAATGGCTGATGTCACTTAACGTTGAAAAATGGCAGGCAATGCATGTTGAAAATCTTAACAAAAATTGTTTATGAGTTCTTAACGGTGCACCAAAACAGAGGAGCAACCCATAATACTAAAGGAATTATGATTTGTGGCGCTGTTCATTACTGAAAGTATAAACACTCTAAAAGAATTCAACAATGCTAGATAAAGGCAAAATATGTGTAGTAGCTCATCGTCGCACATGGGGTCTTGGCCTGCAACTAGAAGATCATTGAGTTCACAGGCAATTTTCGGAACACTTAATCAATAATCAGGGTCACAGGTAAGGTCATACTTCTACTTTGTGTGCTTGTGCATGAGCAAAATATTAAAACAGTTTTGATCTTATTTTAGCCAAATTTACTGGAAGGACTGACGGTCAGCGAAGAGGGTGACCTATTTTTGGCAGCGGGAGCATCTGCAGGAGTGACGCTGTCCGTGTGTGTGTGTGTGTGTGTGTTTTTTTTTTTTTTTTGCGAGGTACTTCACTCACTCAGACTTAGCAACTTCACTACATCCCTAGACTAAGGTCGTGAGGCATCCACTTAATACCCGTAGACTTTAGTCTCTTTAACGAAATCCAATATTAGTCATTTGAAATTCATCCCTAATATAATTCTGCTGCAATTTTTTTACAGAATAACTGGGCAAAGCTCAAGATCATATGGCAAGGACAAATATTTGACTTTTTAATTCAAAGAGTTTGGGGTAAATCTTGGTGACAGGATGGGGGATGAAGCAAGGTCGGAGTAATGCGATTTTGTTATCAAGATGTCAAAGGTCAAGGTCTCCGAAAGCCAACCTGATTAGTATTGATCTTTTTTTGCAAACTTTGGGGAAATGTGGATTATTAGACAAGAATAAGTTAGTCCTATCTTGAGAACAATTGGCCAGGTGTCAAGGTAACAGTAAGTCAAGTATTCGGCACTTGGACCATTTTTAAGGCTAACGTGGTGCAGTCTCGAGGGGCTTCTACCTCTGGATATTTTATTTCCAGTACGACTTCTTGCCATAGGGTTTGGAGAGGAGAGGCTTCTTTCTATTATTTTCTTTTTCTTTCAGTTTTGTAAGGACAAATCGTTATTTACCATCATTAACGTCAGACCACCTCGTTGCAGTCCTAAGATCTGTGCCATCTGAGTATCTGTGAAGCTGTGAAACTGCAATTCTCTCTTCCTCCCTCCCTCCCTCCCTCCCTCTCTCTCTCTCTCTCTCTCTCTCTCTCTCTCTCTCTCTCCCCTCTTCATATCCTGCCTACCTCACTGCATTTTATCCCTAACTCACACAGGCTCTTTCCTGCCTCACAAATTTCTCATTTTTTTCTCTCTATTTTGTTGCTCACTCTCCCTGCCTGTCTGTCTGCCACATTTTCTGCTTGACTCATGTTTCTCTTCTCCTGCCTCACTCTTACCTACCTCAGCCTCTTCCTGCCTCACTCTTAACTATCTCCACTCCTTGTTTACTTTCTTCCGTCCTATCTTGCCTCTCCTTTCTGCTTGCTTCATATTTAGTGTTTGCCAACCACACACTTACCTCCCTCTGCCAATTCCTGCCTTCCTCTTGCCTACCCGCCTACCTTCCATCGTCTTATCTTCCGTATCTGTCCTTTCTGCCTGCTTCATTTTCTGCTCGACTTAATATTGCTCTTACTTTACTCCTACATATCTCTGGCCCTTCCTACCTACCTCATTCTTATCCTCATTTTCTGCTTATATCCCTTCATCTTATCTTGCCCATCCTGCTCACTTGCCTACTTCATTTTTTGCCTCATTCTGATTTCCCTCCTGTCTCACTATTTTTCCTACGTGCCTCTTCATTTTCTCCTGTCTTCCTCTTCACTGCTTTCACTTTCCATTCCCCGTCTGCTTCTGGTTTCCTTTTTGCCTACTAAATATAATGTTGATTCTAAGCTATTGTTTCCCATTAAGACTTGTTCTGTGACATCAGGTGTAGAACACACTTTTAGTCATTCCGTATTATATGAATTATGAATTTGTATTATGCTTCCTCGAGGTCGTTCTAATTTTCTTTTTCCCTTGCCGGCTACGGCTGGAGGAATATTTGGGTGGGAAGAGGTTGCTTCTTTTGCTCTCCCGGTCTTTCAAGTATGCAAGGGATATAGTTGTTACCTAATCTATATCAAATGGTTGTACAGGTACCAACAAGTCTATTGCTATTACTACCTCCACCAACGAAGTCAGAGAGACGATATGTATTATCCCGCGTTTTTTTTTTTTTTTCCTCAACAAGATGTTATTTGATTACAGTAAAGCATGGAAGATATGTGGGCAGTGGGTCAAGGAAGAATATGCTTAAATTTTAAGGTGAAACCCGATGTAGGAATATTCAGAAACTAACATGGCATTGGCGGAATTATGCACTCTCCTGTTTTTTGTGTGTGGGCAAACCAAAATCATACAGGTAATTGGTTATGTGAACAGTAAAACTATTCATCTGCTAGGAAATAGGAACTATCGCGGTAAATTACAAGTTTTATGGTTGTTGGCGGGGGTATGCGCTTTCTGATACATATTTCGTTTACTCTTTACTCACTTCACATTGCACTTTTACCCCCCCCCTCTCTCTCTCTCTCTCTCTCTCTCTCTCGCATATATTTGTCAGCTCTTTTCCACTCTTTTAAAAGCTCTTTCTTACTGCTTCATAAATGTTCATATTCTTATCCACATAAATTCCATAAGGTGTTCAATTTAGAAGCTTCTTTAATTCCATTAATAAGTCATATGTAATAGTTATAGACGTGTAATAATTATTGGCATTACTATATATATCATAGCATGATATGCACCACTAGCACAACTCGCAATGTCTGGTGTTCAGACAGAGACGTACACATCCTCTGACCAGAATGCAAAACACATAACATTTTCCAGACGAGCGAGAATCCCATTATGCAGCAAACACATGGGATAACTGCCAAAAGCCTGTTAGCCCATGTGACAGGAAAAGTACTAGACATTACACCCACCGAGACCCACCGATCAGAATATATTCCTAGAAATCGGAGGTGATAGTCAGACAGCCAGGGAGAACCAGAGCAGACAGAAGGAAGCTTGGGAGATAAGAAAGTATAGGAGGTTTACCGTCACGC
Organism: Coenobita brevimanus; assembly: GCF_032717465.1. Classification (NCBI taxonomy): domain Eukaryota; kingdom Metazoa; phylum Arthropoda; class Malacostraca; order Decapoda; family Coenobitidae; genus Coenobita; species Coenobita brevimanus. The sequence goes on from NC_136955.1 coordinate 26,321,295, forward strand.
TAACAATTCGTGGGTCCTCTGCCTATCACATTACGATATAAGTGTGTCACAATAAACCCAGTAACCCAAGAGAGTCTATATCTCACCTCCACTTACGATACAAGATCAACAGAGCGGCAAGGGAGACAGAGCAGCACCTTCCTCAAGATAAAACTCCACAACGAGCTATCCAACGCCTCACGACTTAATACTGGTAGCAACGATTCTCCACATCATCCACATCATGGACACTAGTTTTATGCCTATCTTCCTGGCTACCTACATACCTCCCTATCTATCCTCAGTAACAAACGGATTTTCCTTTGAGCATCGGTTGCTTCTGGAGTTCCACAAGGGTCAGTCCTTGGTTCAGGCCTGTTTATCATTTATTTTGATGACACTGATGTTGGTCTGTTAAATGTTATCTCAAAGTTTACAGATGACACAAAACTTAGAGCAAATGATAGCACTCCTTAAGGGCTTCAGAAACTGCTAACAAACATATTTAGAGTTTGGTGAATGGCCTGAGACAGAGCAAATGCCATTTAACTTGAAGTAATGCAGAGTAATATACAGTGGCCATGGACATCCCGGATAAGCCTATTCACATTTGGGAATAACAATAGAGACGACCGATTTAGAAAAAGAATTAGGTGTACTGCTCAGGAGTGACCTAAAATTTTCCAAACAATGCAACAAATGGAGAGAGAGAGAGAGAGAGAGAGAGAGAGAGACAGACAGACAGACAGAGACAGAGACAGAGACAGAGACAGACAGACAGACAGACAGGCAGACAGACAGAGACAGAGACAGAGAGTGTATGAGTGCGCATGCATGCGTGCTTGGGAGCATGTGCGTGCGTACAGTAAGTATGTACGTGTGTGTGTGTGTGTGTGTGTTTGACACACATACACAAACCACACAGATCTCAGGATCCACAAAGGCAGTCAAGCCTTAACTATTAATTTTTCAGTACTCTAGTCACAGATGTAAGAGAAAGGGGTAGCACAGCAAGGGGTGACAGAGAGAGATGTAGGCATTAATATATAATATGTAACTATATAGCTATAGGCATCGGTGTATGTAATGTACGAGCATATGTCCAGTTCAGGACAAGTCGTGCCATAATTCGAGACAGGAATGTCGGACCACCTGCTGTATCACAAAACCCTGTTAGCCAGGCAGTACGAGTATTTCATGAACACGATATAACCAACTTGAACCAGTTATCTGATGTCATGGAAAACTACCTATGGAAAGGTACCAGACATAAACACACCTATGCACTGGTCGGTATATAATCCCAGGGAAAGCAGCTTTAAAGGCAGAGCCCGAGAGAACGATCAGAGATAGAAATAGGATAGAGTAGTTAGGAGGTTTGCCATTTCGTTACGTTACTCTCTTTAATCATTTCTCGATATAACTGTGTACAATAAAACTCCATTACCAAAGATGTGGCTATAACCCACCTCACTTTCAATAAAAGAATACAGAGAGGGAAAGTGAGGTAGAGATAGACCTACCTATTAACTGTGCTCGACGTCTCACCATTCCACTGGCAGCAGCCCACGTTACACTCCACTGGTGATACAGGGGCAGCCATTACTCTACGATACACCTACAATATCTCTTTTCATCTAATTAAACCCCTCGGCTACGGCTATCGACAGACAGACTAGGATTACAAATATCTAATTCCTTCTGTCAGGAGTCTGAGTAAGCAAAATCACCTGAAGGCTCGACACAGTGTTCTTTATTTCCCAGCAGACTTCAGGGTCATCGCACTGAACTATTTAAAACACAGTGGATCTGACAGCCCTGAACATAAAAACTGATTAATTTCAATACACGTTACGAATGTAGAACTGGTAAGGCTTAGTACAAATATAAGGGAAAAATTTTCATGGAAAAGATCTGCCCGACCTGGATTACTCTTCATGGATAGTTTTAACAAAAGTACAGTTGATCATTTTAAAAGAAACACAGACAGGCTCTTACATACACACCAGAATGAGTTTTTTGGGTATGTATTACCTACGAAATGTGAAATATCTTATTGTAATGGACTGCAAGATCTCTATGATACAATGTCTTCACCGTAACACCCAGCAACACTGCCCTTCTACTTGACGCCATTTTATCCCTTCCAAACAACAGATCTGTCCAGCTTCATCATCCTCTCAATTTTTCTGTTTTCTTCCTTGACCTGCCTACATCATGTTCTGCCTGACTCCTGTCTTCTTTCTCCTGCTTAATCCCTACCTTCCCCCGCCACTTCCTGCCTCTCTTCCTGACTACCCTCACTCCCTGCCTACTTTCTCTCACGGTCTCTCTTCTGTCTGCACCATTTTCTGGCTGACTTCATTTTTTCGCATAAAAACAGTGGTAACTACCTCTGCACATTCCTGCCTCTCTCCTGCTAACACACAGTCCTGCCTGCTTTCTACCATCCTACGTTGCCTCTCCTTGCTTCCTGCCTGCCTCATTTTCTGCCTAACTTAATTTCACTCCCACTGGTTCGCTCTTACCTGTCTCTTCAGCTTTGTTCCTCCTTCCTACCTGCACTCATTTCCTGCCTACCCTAGCTTTTGCTTACCTTTCTTCACCTTATCCTGCCTCTCTTATTTGCCTGTTTACTCATTTTCTGCCTGATTCTGTTTTCCCTAAGGTCTTTCTATTTTTTCTTTTTTGCCTTTCTCCTTTTTTTCTGCCTCGCTCATCGCTGCCCCTACCTTCATTCCCTACTTCTCTGTTTGCCGATCACATATCCTGACCGCCACTACCTACCTTCCTGCTTACTATCCACACAAGCCCTTAACATTCATACAGTCTACAACATGCACTATTTTATATCTTCCCATGAAATTCTGACTGTGTTTTTATGTGGCATGGAGGTCTTTCTCATTTTTTCCTGACAGCTTCGGCCGAAGTGATGGGTTAGAGGGCGTAGGCTTTTTGTTTTTCCATCTTTGTCTCTAAAACACATAGGAGATAACAGTCATAACTTATTCAGTACCAAAAGGACAAACAAACCTGTTGATGTTTTACTTTCGACAATTTTGACGTTCTTCTTTGAATTCTCTCTCTCTCTCTCTCTCTCTCTCTCTCTCTCTCTCTCTCTCTCTCTCTCTCTCATTCTTCTGACCGCCTGCCTTGCAGCCTTTTTCTTTCTACTTCTCTCGAATTACCTGTACCTCACACTTTCACGGACATTTCCGTTTAACCATTCTCTCTCTCTCTCTCTCTCTCTCTCTCTCTCTCTCTCTCTCTCTCTCTCGTTTTCCTCGGCTTTTTTTCCATTAATTTCTTTTCCTCCCCTACATTTATTTTTCCTCCAGTCTATCATTATTCCTCTGAGTTTCATTCTTTCGTCGCTTCCTTTCCCCTGCCCTCTCTCCTAGTTCCTCTCCCCTCTCTCTCTTATTTTCTCTCCTTACTTTCTCTTATTTTCTCTCCTTACTTTCTCTTATTTTCTCTCCTTACTCTCCCTTATTTCCCCTTCTTACTCTCTTTTCCTCTCCGCCTCTAATTCCTTCGATGTTTTCCATTCGTGTTTTCTTGCATTCTTTCTCATATTCATCCTTTCTTTTTTGTTCCACTCGTTTCTTTATATAAAGGTGTTCAGTTTGTTTCCTTGCTTAATCCTTTGGTCTCTCTCTCTCTCTCTCTCTCTCTCTCTCTCTCTCTCTCTCTTCTTTTACCTTCAGCCCTTGCGCATTTTCCTCGAATTTCTCTGTTTTCCTCGTCTACGTTTATTTTGTCTCCAGTATCTCTCTATTTCCTCTCCAGTCAGTCTGTATACCGTCCTGCATTTCCTTCTCTCCTTGCTTTCTTTTCTCCTGTCTCTGTTTTCTCTCCAGACTCCTCTCCTTCACTCTACGCTTTCTTTCTCCTTTCCTCTTTATACGTTTCTCATATTTATTTTTTCTCCTTTTTTTTTTATTTCCGTTTTCTCTGTGTGTTTCACTTTGTTATTTCACACGAAGTGAAATCTTAGGTTAGGTCATGTCCGTCCGCACCGTACGTCCGTTAGTCCATGTGTCCTTTCGTCCGTACTACGTTGTATCTCAGAAACCATTTGTTGGAATATTCTCATAGTTTGTACTGTGTGATTATAGGGCCATATAGGACGTTGAAGCCCGAATTTTAGAGAATTTGAAAAATCCGAGATGGCCGATTCATGACCAATTTTCTATTTTTTGACATTTTAAATCCTTTATGCCTCCTTTACTTTAACAGATTGGTTTACAGCTTGCAACGAAGGGGAATATAGTCTCTTTCAGTCTTCTTCTTTTGGTATTAATTCCATTTTGTCCTTCTCTTCTTTCTACCTGTACATACATTCGCCTTTCTCTCACACTGTCTTTTTCTTCATTTAATTGCTATTGCTCGTGCTTTTGCTGTTCCTCAAGCCTTTAACCTCTTCATCGTAGCGGCTTATTAGTATTTTATTCCAGCTAACACCGAACAATTTTAGCTTAGTGAGTCATATAGGAAGCCTAACTGTAAATGCTACAGTCACCACTAACTTTCCTGTGGTCGAGGCAACTCTGCTTCTCAGTTCCAGTTAACGACAGATAATTTTACTCATCTGAGGTTACCAGAGGGACGTGTGAGAGCTAATTTCTCTTTCTCCTCACATATTATTCGAACAATTTACTCGTTCGGAAAATTACGGATCTAGGAAGTTTGCTTTTGACAGTTTCCACATCTCAGCTTCTATTTACTTTTTTTCTAATATAAGTAGTTATCGCAAAGAACCATTAACCGTAATAAGTAACTCTTTAATACGACCTTCACATGTGGAGGAGGGACAGACAAGAGACGATGACAGGCAAGCAGGGCAGATGCGACAACCACGCAGACTGAAGCAGGGGTACCTGTTTTGGGTCACGTGACATTTGTGTATGCAGCCGCGCCTCCTCAACACTGTACATGAAATCAGTCAAAAATGGCTGGTGGATGTGGTGGCTCTTCTTACAATTATTGAGTGTTTGTGAAGATTTTTTTTGCTTTAAAACGATGCAGCTACTGACATATTAAGAGATCACGGAGCGTTACCAACAGCGGTTGGCTGTCCTGACTGTAATCAACCTTGCAGTTACAGAAAAGAACAAGCAGTTATACTACTGTGGATGCTGGACAACCTTTGAGAAGGCACAATTTCCGCATTTTGAAGGTTAGGTTTGTACGCGATGAGGTGGTTAATGTCTCGGGGGGGAGGGGAGGAGGTCTGGTGGCACAGCCTTTGGGATAACAATTTTTCTGGTGTTTATTGTGATTCAGTTTATTTCTGTCTTCATTTGTTGTAAAAACAACCAACAAGATGAGATGCTATTTCTGCATTTTGAAGGTAGGTTTGAATGCAATGAAATTGTTAATATTGTCGGGGGGTCTGGGGGGGCACAGACCCCCCCAGGTAGGATAATGTTTACGTCGGTGTGCGTGGGGTGGGGGGTAGATTTTTTGTTTTTATTTGTGTGGATGTGATTCGATCTACTTCTACCATCACTTTATTTCAGAAATTAACCCTCTCAACAGTGTTTCCCCCTCCAAAGCCCCAAATTCCCTACCAGTCCCCTGTTATCTTTAGAGTAGGAGGGACACCTCTGAAATGGCTGACTTGTGACAGGTTTCAGTTCGATCGATTCACAACAGAAAGCACCAGAAAAACATAGTGTCTTGATTAAAATTCATTGTTGTCCAAAAAAGAAAATTGACCAGTTTTCCTTCCCTGTCTCTCTTACATTTTCATTCATTCAGTTTTTCTTCCGTCCTTCTGTTGTTTTTAGACTTCCACTCTATGGCGGAGACATACTATATTTTCTCTTGCTTTCTTCTCTCTTCCTGTAGGCACTGTTAATTTCCCCCCCCCCTTTATTTCTTCATTAGTTCTCTTTAAACTTGAAAAATATCTACTTAGCGTAAAACCTCCAGGCATATTTTAATATTAATATTTAGGTTTCAGTAAGGAGTTTCTGACGTGAATGGTTATAGCATACAAATGTACAAATTTTGTTCATTTTTTTATATTCATTAACCGTATATGGCAATATGTGGAGACCATCCTGTATTATCATGGGGTTCTTGGCAGTTTTTTTTGTCTGTCTCAGTGTTCCTATTTCCATTAACTCAGTTGTTTTCTCATTATTCTTTCGGATTCACTTCATCGCCATCCCATTGCTGTTTCTCTCTCTCTCTCTCTCTCTCTCTCTCTCTCTCCTTCAGCGTTCGTGTTATTTCCGCGAATTTCTCAATGCCTTCGTTCATTATCTCCTTTTGTCTCCCATCTCTATGCCTTCTTCTTCCATATTGCCTCCAGCATATCCTTCTTTCGTTGCTCTGTTTTTTCCAGCATCTCTTTTTCTCACCTACCTCTCTTTATTTTCTCTCCAGACACTATTTTCTCTCCAGACTCTCTCTATTTTCCCTCCAGGCTCTCTCAATTCTTTTCTTCCTCTTCTTCTGTTTACTCTTTCTCGCCTCTCTCGCCCTCTCTCACATTTATATTTTCTGTATTGCATTTACCACTTTTTCAAAACTTACATGTTTCAATTTGTTTTTTCGATCATATTTTATACTCTTCCTTCTTACACACACACACACACACACACACACACACACACACACACACACACACATTCATTGGTCTTTCTCTCACTTTTCATATCCTTTTTTCAGCTTTCTCTTCATTTTTCTGTGTTGTTTTATTTTCTTTAATCTAGTCCTGCTCTTATCTTTCCAGTATTTTATTCCAGTCAACGTCAGCTGATTTTAACTGAGTCATAGGATCGTAGCTACTAATGCTGCCGTCACGATAAACTCTTTCATTGTCGGACCAACTCTTGTTTTCTACTCCAATTAACATCACACTGTTGTACTCATCTGGATACCAAAGGAACCTGCGAGAGATCATTTCTCTTTCCTCTCCCATATGTTTTCTTTCATCCCTCCTTCTTTTCTATTCTTTCATTTGTTTTTCTTAGTTATTTTGTCATTGCTACTGTTAGGCCTCTTCCCTCTGGCGAAGCCTACTGTATCTTCTCAGTTTATTCATTTAAAAACACACTTTTCAGCTTCCTGTCCTTCCTCCATTCTTCCCAAATCCACTTCAGTTTTGATAAAGAGCTTCTTAGGCAAATATCTCCAGATACAAAATTCTTTCCATAATTAGGCGCTTTTAAAGTAGATTTAGGGATCAAAAATTAACCATACAGAAACGAAAAATTTGAACCATCTTTCTTCTGTGATCAGTAATCGACGTGGCAAATTGCAAAGAAATTTATGAGACAACTACATCTGTGCGTAGACCATCCTGCATTCCCTTGGGATTTTTGGTAATTATTAGTTTTAAATTTCTGTCTTCCCTCTCAGTTCTTCCATTTCCTTTTCCTCGTTTGTTATTCATTTTTCTTTCTATTTCACTTCGTTCTCTCTCTCTCTCTCTCTCTCTCTCTCTCTCTCTCTCTCTCTCTCTCTTTCTCTCATTTACCTCCAGCCCTTGTGCATTCTCCTTGAATTTCTGTTTTCCTCGTCTGCATTTCTTTTGCATCCAGTCTATCTCTAGTTTCTCTCCACACTCTATATTCCTTCCTGTATTTTCTTTTTTCCTTGGTTTCTTTCTGCAGCTTTTATTTTCTCTCTAAACCTTCTCCATTCCTTTCAACCTCTCACTCCTTCAGAGTTTTCTAATCCCTTGTGTGTTATCGCTCTCTCTCTCTCTCTCTCTCTCTCTCTCTCTCTCTCTCTCTCTCATCTTTATCCTTTCTTATTTGCTTCCAATCTTTTCATTATACAGTGTCCCCAGTTCCTTCTCCCAGTCATTTTTTTCCATTTCTTCTCCCCTCCTTCATTTTATGTATCCATTCGTCTTTCTTTCACTTTTTTCGTTCACTTAATTGCTTCTCTTCGCTCTTTCGTTACTTCTTTATCTTGAATCCGCTCAGGACTGCATCTTATTTGTAATTTTGTTCCGAATACTGCCAGATGGTTTTATCCAAGTAGGTCATTGGTAGGTGAATTGTTACTGCAGCTTCAATCATTAACTTTTTCCTAGGTTGAGACAACTCTAGTGCTGTGGTCTAGTTTACAACCAGACCATTGGACTTATCTTGGGTTGACAAACGGATTTTAAAGCTCTGAAATTTCTTTCTCTTTTAATTTTCCTCCAACATCTACCAGATTATTCAATATCCTTTTATTTGTTTCTCTTTCGTCCATTTGCTGTTTTAACTTTTAGTGTTCAATACAGTGTTGGAGACTTTTTCATAAAATAATTGTATTTCTACTTTCGTGCAATCATTTCTCAGTCAGGTGCCCCAACGTCCTTTCTTCACCAATTCACTTCATCCATTCATCCGTCGTTTAATCCTGTGTTACCCCATGAGAAGCGTAGGAGCCCGGGGCTAGGCAAGTTGGTCCTGACATGTAAGATGAGAGTGACCAGCCTCACTCATCCCTGAGTGGCATTACGTGAGCAATAAACCCCAACCACCCCTTGGATAGAAACCTGCACAGACTCAGTCAGATCGGAGCACCTCACTAAACCACCAGGCGCCATAATTTGGTTATATGGTTACCACCCAGCGTAGTAAGTGGTTTCCTGGTGTACAGGAAACCATTTGGTTTGTCGTTCAGTGTAGAGTCAGCCATTGGAAGAAAGAAGAGGATTTTGTATTAAGGCTGTCTAATGGACTTCTGGGATCACAGGCTAACCCATACAAACGTACAAGTTTGGGGAACCAATGTTCTCCTTTATTCCCTTGGGATTTGTGGCGTTTTTAATTATCACTTGCTCCTTCTAGCCTTCCAGTTTCTCCATAACCAGTTCCTTAATGGGGTTATTTTTCTTTCAATTTCACCTCTTCGTCTTTACATTGTTGTCCTACGTCTGTCTGTCTGTCTGTCTGTCTGTCTGTCTCTCTCTCTCTCTCTCTCTCCTTTTTATGGAAACCAATTATTTTCCTAGCTCGTCGTTTTCTTTCCTGCTTTAAATTTGTTTTCACTTTTTTCTTGCATATATTTTCACATAGTCTTCCAATTCCTGTCTTCTTTCTTCTCTTTTTTCTTTTCTTTTTTCTCAGTTCTTTCTTCTCTTCATATATGCCTTCTTTCTTCCACTCTCGCTGCTTCTACTCTTTATTTAAACAAACTCCCTTCCCCTCTTCATATAGTCTCTGTCTTGCTTTCCCTTGTTTTGTTTATCTACTGACTCACTCTCTCTCTCTCTCTCTCTCTCTCTCTCTCTCTCTCTCTCTCTCGTTTAACTTCAGCCCTTGTGCATTTTCCTTGAATTTCTCTGTTTTCCTCGTCTACATTTATTTTGTCTCCAGTATCTCTTTTCTCTCCACACTCTATATTTCTTCCTGCATTTCCTTCTTTCCTTGGTTTCTTTCCTGCAGCCATTATTTTCTCTCTAAACCCTCTCTATTCCATCGCTCACTCCTTTGAAGTTTTCTAGTCTCTCGTGTGTTATCGTATCTCTCTCTCATCTTCATCCTCTTGTCATTATCCTCTTGTCATTATTTTCGGGTTTCACTGTCTCCTCTTAGCCAGACTTTTAATTTGTTTTCCTTTCCCGTCTTTTTATGTATCCATTCATCTCTCTTTCGCTTTTTCTTTTCAATCAGTTATTCTCTCTCCTCGTTCTTTCATTGCTTCTTTTTGTTGAATCCACTCACGTCCGCATCTTGTTACGTCCTTCAAGGAGGGTATGTTTTGCCGGCTTTTGTTTGTTTTTAGTTTGTCTGTTTGTCTGTACGTTTGTCTTTCTGTCTTTTAGCAGGATTACTCAAAAAGTTATTATGAATGGATTTTGATGAAATCTTGTTGAGGGGTGGGCCATGGGCGAAGGAAGAAATTATTAAATTTTGAGATGGATCCGGATCCTGATCCGAAGTATACCGCACAATATATCCAAAAGTTCTTCATGAATTTCAGTGAAGTTTTGTGGAAAAGTGAGCCAATGACCAAGGAAGAATTGATTAAATTTGAGGGCGGATTCGGATCCGAATCCGGATCCGATTCCTTTTAAGTGGCAATGGCATTGGCGGAGGTATGAGCTGTCTGTCGCGCTTTCTAGTTTGTATTTTATTTCGGTTTGTTCCAGGCGATTTTAACTGAGTAGGTCATTGGTAATCTAACTGATAACTTGAGGGGCACTCAGCAGAGCGCATCTCTCCGAAGAGGGGCACTCAGCAGAGCGCATCTCTCCGAAAAGGGCAACGGAATTTCCAAACACTTTTCATAATGCGTTAGGGTTTCTCACCACTGATTAGGGTATGACAAAAAAAAAAATGTTTTCTGGACCCTTAATCTGCAGTACGATCCGGATTGGTCCCAAAAGTTCAGAGAGTGCATACTTCCGCAAATGCCATTGCCATTAACAAGGATCCGGATCCGGATGCGGATCCGTGGTTATAGGATCCGGATCCACCCCCAAATGTTAATGAATTTTCTCTTGGTATATGGCCCACTCTTTCAGATTTCATTGAAATTCATTGAAAACCTTTGGAGATATTGTGAGGGATACTCCGGATCCAGATCCGCCCCCAGATTTAATTATTTCTTCCTTGATCCATGGCCCACCTTTCCACAAAATTTCATCAAAATTCGTTCATAACCTTTTGGGTAAAGTTGCTAACAGACAGACAAACAAACAAACAAATAAACAATCAAACCAATGCCCGGCAAACACATAACCATCTTGTCGGGTTTAACAAACAGCGGTGAAAACTCTCCCTGTCGGATAGAATGGAGCTTTAATCATTAACTTTTTCGAGGTCGTGGCAACTCTAGTGCTGTGATCTACTGGAGTTTACAACCATGCCATTTTATGTATGTGGGGTTGCCAGACGGACTTACAAGAACTAAATTCTTTCTCTCTTTCCGTTGTCCTCTCGCTTCCCTGTTTGTTTATTGTGCATTTAATAGTTTTGCCTTCGTCCTTTTTGTGTTTTTACTTTTAGACTCCCATACACTGCTGACGACTGTTTTGTGTGTGTGTGTGTGTGTGTGTGTGTGTGCTTGTGCGCTTTGCTGTGTCTTTGTTTTTGTGTTTTTTTTCCACCCAGTATTTCTCAGTTTGATGTTCCTTCCTCCTTTCTTCACCAGTTCACTTCAGCCTTGTTAAATTATTCCTTTTCTTTTTTTATATATTTAGGTTTTTAAGGGATTTCTTGGATCAAAGGCTGAACCACACATGCGTACGAATTTGGGGACCAATTTTTCTTGTAGGTTCGGTAATCATCTTAATTTGCACGGACGTATATCAGTGAAATGTAGCCGTGATGAGACCATCATTCATTTGCTTGAGATAGGTGGCATTTTAAATTCTCAGTTTCTCTTCATTTCCAGTTCCAGTTCCTCTGTCGTGTTATAATTTTTCTTCCGGTTTCACCTCTTGAACTTCATACTGCTGTCATTCTCTCTCTCTCTCTCTCTCTCTCTCTCTCTCTCTCTCTCTCTCTCTCTCTCTCTCTCTCTCTCTCTCTCTCTCTCTCTCTCTCTCTCTCTCATGTAAACCAATTATTTTCCTTTTTCTGGCCCTTTGTCTTTCTTATTGCTTTGCCTTTGTTTTCACTCTCTTTTTGTATTCATTTCCACATTAATTTCCGGTTCCACCTTTCTTCCTTCTCTCTTTATTCTCACTTCCTTCTCTTCACATATGCCTTCTTTCTTCCGCTCTCACTCTCTTATTACTCTTTCTTTGCACCAGACTCTTCTGCTCTTTATATTCATCTACTCTTTTGCGCTCTCTCTGTCTACTTTTCTACTGACTATCACTTCATCCCTCTTTACCGCCCTCCCACTCCTTCAACTATATCTCTCCACCAACTCTGTTACTTCCTAATCTTTAACTATCTGTCTGTCTGTCTCCTCCTCTTGTTCTTTGTTATTTTTTTTTCTTCTTCTTCTTCTTCCTTCTCCTCCTCCTCCTCCTTCTCCTCCTCCTCCTCCTCCTAAATTTCTAAATAATACTCCAACTTAGGTGACATGTGGTGACGACCATCATCCACTCCCATGATGTAGCGCAGCCTACTAATTCCTTTACCTTTATCATTCTCTTTCTGTGTCTGCCGTCCTCTCTTCCTATTGCCCCCATCTTTCCTGTCGGTTTTTATTGCTCTTCTTTCTTATTCAGGTGGTTTTACATTGAGTGGCAAGCCTGGAAACCAGTTATCATACTGGGTGGTAAACATATAACCAACTCATAATTGTTCCCTACGTGTCAACGAGTGGGCTGGAGGAGGGTTAGTGCCCCTCCCCGTAAAACAACTAACTGAAAGACAAACAGCCACCGCTTATATGATTATGGCTTCTGGCTGTAGGCTGATAGACTCCAGCCTTAATCTTTCCTACCTCCTTCAGCTCCGCCCTATATCCTGCCTTCATTCATCCATCGTTTCTTGCCTCTCATGCTTACCTTATTATCTGCCTGACTCCATATTTTCATCTTACCTCTGCCTACTTCTGCCTCTTCCTGTAACAGTCCTGCCTACCCTTCCTCGCTGCCTACCTTCAGCTACTTTTATTTTTTCTCTCTCTCTCTCTCCCTCGTGCCTGCCTCATTTTTTTGACTACTCATAGTTTTAGGTAAATCTGTCAAATTATTAAATACTCCTGTCATTTCCTACTTCCATCAGGCCTACCATAATTCCCCTGCCTGTCTTCTTTCCTCTTGTGTGTCCTGCTTGCTTGCTTGCTAGTTTCTTATTTTCTGCCTTACTTAACATAGTCCTCATCTTGTTTTCCTTTTCTTTTTTTATACACGCACCATTTCCTGCAACTCTCCTACCTCCTTTTCCTATTGCCTTACTTTCCTACCCCTTATCTTTACCCATGTTGCCTCCCTGCCTGCCTCATTTTATTTCTGATTCAAGTTTTTTCTTCATCTTTCCTCACATATGCTTTAGTCCGTAACTTCCATCATTCTTCCTGCTTACCTTCGTATCCTGCCTACCTTCCTCCATCTTACCTTGCCTCCTGTCTCGGCTTATCTCCATTTTTCCTCATCCTTCATCATTCTTACTTACATCTCCCAGATCCTACAATCACATTTTGACTCTCTCTCTCTCTCTCTCTCTGTATTCTCATCTCGATTTTCTCCATGTTTCTCCATGTTCTCCTCCTCTCTGTCTATCTTGTCTCCAGTCTTTCTCCATTTTCTCTCCAGACTCTCTACACTCCCTCCTGCACTTCCCTTTTTCGTTGCTTTCTTTCCTTCAACCTCTATTTTCTCTCTTGACTCTCTCAATTCCTCTCCGCCTCTCCTTCCTTCGACGGTTTCTCTTCTCTTAATTTTCTCCTGTCTTTCATAACTATCCTTTCTTTCAGGCTTCTCTTCTTTTCATTATTAAAAAGTATCATTTTTTTTCTTGGTCATTCTCTCAATTTCTTTCTTTTTCCAATCCACAATTTTTTCTTTCGTTCTTCCACTCTTTGTCTTTTCCTTCTTTTAAAGTCTTTTCTTCTGTCTTTCGTTGTTCACTCTATCCTTTAACCTTTTCATGGTCGCGATTTCTTAGTATTTTTTTTCCTTTTTCGTCAGACCTTTTTATTCAGCTTAGTGAGTCTTAGGTGCTGGTGTAATAGCCACCTTTAACCCTCTCATGGTCAGGACAACTCTAGTAACTCATTCTAGCTAAAGTCAGACTTTTTTTACTGAGCTGTGGGTCTTTTTAATGCCCGAGATGGTTTCTTTTTCCCTTCCTTCTTCCCAATTTCTCTTCCTTGTTTTCCTCGGTTTCCTTCCCATTATTTCAGTGTTGTTGTTGTTGTTGTTGTTGTTGTTGTTGTTTGGTGCATCATTTCTCCTGCCCGTTCTTTTTTTCTTCTTTTACATTTGTCAGTGTGTCCTTTCTCTCAGTTTTGTCACCTTATCCTTTAATTGTTGACATTATTTTCAAAATTCTCTCTCTCTCTCTCTCTCTCTCTCTCTCTCTCTCTCTCTCTCTCTCTCTCTCTCTCTCCCTCCTCTGGGTGCTAGGGAAGAGCCCGTGTTTGCTCGTGTGGTCCAAAAATATGTAAAATTATGAAGATCCCAGACCTCCATCCACTTCTCACCCACCTCTTGAAGCCCGAGGAAATGAGGTAAGTAGGTATGTAAGTAGGTCGGTTGGTAGTTTGCATGGAAGACAGGAAGGACGAGTAAGATAATGACAGAGGGAAATTGAAGGTTAGATAGGTATGAAGAATACTAGGTAAGATGGTAAGTAGGTAGGAGGTAGGTAGGGCGATAGGTTGGTTATAAGCAGGTAGGCAGGACAGGTAAATATGATGGTAGGCAGATAACAGGCAAGTAGGTAGGTAGGTAAGGAGGTAGGATGGTAGGTATGTACTATGTATGCAAGCAGATGCGCAGAATGGTAGTTAAGTAGATTGGCAGGTAGATAGGTAGGTTGTAGTTGTTGTTAATCAAACCAGGTCTGGCTGGCGGAGCAAACCCATCAACCGCAGGAAAGCAAATGCTTCCCATTCATTGCTGTCCCGTGTAGTGAATCGGAGTTCCATTGCTGATGACAGCGCCTCGTCACAAAGAGGCGCGGGGAAAAGTGTGGAGGTTTGGTTCCTGGATAGATGCCGCATTTGCTTCTCTCCACCCAGTTAACAGGGCACCATAGTAGGCTCCACATCACCCAGTTTTCTGATTATATGGTTACCACTCGGCGTTGTAGTGGTTTTATGGGTTACGGGGAATCTCAAGGCTTGCCGCTCAGTCCATAGCAACCTGAAAGAGAATGAAAAGTAATAAAAATGACAGGAATAAAGACAGAAGTGGGAAGAGAAGAAGGGGGGGGGGAGGACAGACACAGAAATAGAATGAATAAGGTTATGGAAACAGTAACTAGTAGGTGGGTAGGTAGGTAGGATGGTGTTTTAGGCAATAGGTAAGTAGGGTCTTAGGTAAAATGGTAGGTAGGTAGTAGGCAGATAGGTGGGTAGGTGGGATGGTAAGTTTTAGGCAGGTAGGAAGAAAGGTACAGCAGGTAAGGTAGACGACTGGCTTTCAGGGAGTCTTTAAGTGGTTACATTGTTAAGTTTATTCGTCAGCAGGTTTGTAAATAGGCTAGATAGGTATGCAAGTACAGTAGGTAGGTAGGTAAGTCGATAGGTAGGTAAGTAGGTAGGTCAGTAAGTAGGTAGGTAAGTACAGAGTTAGGCCAGTATATAGGCACATACATAGTTATGTTGGTATAAAAATTGCTGTCATGTAATTAGAGAAAAAGTTAGGCAGGTAGTCTTTCAAACACAGTGTGTCCAGGCATCTCGAAATAACGGATCTTGAATTTGGCTCTCTTTTGTATTGTTTTTTTTTTTTTTTTTCTTGGAAGGAACGGTTTGTGGGCCCCTGGCCTTTGGTTTCTTTTTTCTTGCATAAAAAAAAAAAGGTAGGTGGTAGAAAGAGAGGTGATGGAAGTCGGAAAGAAAGGTTTGTGTGTGTGTGTGTGTGTGTGTGTGTGTGTGTGTGTGTGTGTGTGTGTGTGTGTGTGTGTGTGTGTGTGTGTGAAAGAAAGAGAGAGAGAGAGAGAGAGTAGGTAGGAGGATTAAGAGGAGGGAGGGGCAGGGAAGAGAGACAAACAGGTAGTTGACAGGAAAAGAGTGAGATAAATGTTAAGAAGAGGAGGAGGAAGGAAAGGAAGGGAAGAGAAAGAGAGAGAAAACTGGGAGAGAGAGAGAGAGAGAGAGAGAGAGAGAGAGAGAGAGAGAGAGAGAGAGAGAGAGAGAGAGAAAAGAGACGAGAGGGAAGGAAAGGATGACAGGGAGACGACAAGCATTTGGAGGAGTGAAAAAGAATATAACTGGGGATGACAGGAAAAGCTAAGAAAAGATGAAAAGAAGAGGAAAGAGGAACAAGATAAATAAAACTGTGAGACATCACGAGATGACAGGAACACGTGAGAGCGAGAGGGGGAGAGTGGGACCTAGACAGGAAGAAATGAGAGAGAAAGAGGGATGAAGGAGACTGGAACTGGATTGGAATAAGGTGAGAATTAAGTAGATTTGGCGATATAACGAATGAGGCACGCAGGTAGGTAGGCAGGAACGGTGGTAGGCACACAGGTGGGAAAAAAGGGAGGTAGGGAGAAAAGGAACAAAGGAGGGAAGGGGAGAGAGGGTGCATAAAAGGAAGGAAGCAGGCGAGAAATGAAGCAAGGAGAGAAAAAAAAAAAAGGGCCTTCTGAACGTGTAATAGACGGGAAGGTTGATGGGAAGGAATGGAGGTGGAAAGGAGGAGGACAAGGAAGAATGAGGGACGGAAGGAGAAAGAAGGAAGGAAAGAAGAGTGAAATGAGGGAGAAACGGAGGGAGTAAAACAGACATGTTAGAAAGGATAATAGGAATACAAGGAAGAAATAAAGCACAGAGGAAATTAAACATGCAGACATGAAACGAGGCAGGCAGAAAAGGAAGGAAGGCAGGAGTGGAAGGAAGACAGAAGGAAGGGAAGCAGGTATGTGAACAGGAGGGGAAACTAAACAAGAAGAAAGGAAGAGAGGAATAGAGAAAAAGAGAGAAAAGGAGGAAGGACAGCAGACAGGAGGGATGGAATGTAGGCAAGCAGGGGAAGTAGGGAGGAAGGAAGTAAGAAGACATGAGGGAAGGAAAGGAGGAAGAAGATGAGGTGGGGAAGAATGAGGTGGAGGAAGAGTTTGATTGAAAGGAGGGGAGATGAGCAGGAAGGGAGGGAGGGAGGAAGAAGGGGAGGTAGACAGGAAGGAGGGGAGGTAGGCAGGAAGGAGGGGAAGTAGGCAGGAAGGGAAGGAGGGAAAGTAGGCAGAAAGGAGGGTAGGTATGTAGGAAGAAGTGGAGGTAGGCAGGAAGGAGGGAAGGTGAGCTGGAAGGAGAGGAGGTGGACAGGAAGGAGGCGAGGTACTCTGGAAGGAGGAGAGGCAGGAAGGAAGAAGTGGAGGTAGGTAGGAGGGAGGGGAAGTAGGAAAACAAGGGAAGTAGGCAGAAGAGACGACAGACAATATAGACATGAAGGATGGAAGAGGGGAAAGGAGGAAGGGAAAGCAAGGCATACAGACAAACGGAAAGAAAGACAGGCAGACAGGAGAAAGAGAGGCAGGCAGGAAGGAGGTAAGAAAAAAGTGAGGACAAGCAAAAAGGCAGAAGAGCAGGCAGGAGGGGTGGCAGGCAGGAAGGAGGGCAGGCAGAGGGGAGGAAGGAGAGAAGAAGAAAAATGAAAATATAGGATGGAAGGGAAGATAGTATGTAAGGAAGGAAGGAAGGAAGGACGGGAGGTAG
Source organism: Coenobita brevimanus (assembly GCF_032717465.1). Taxonomy (NCBI): domain Eukaryota; kingdom Metazoa; phylum Arthropoda; class Malacostraca; order Decapoda; family Coenobitidae; genus Coenobita; species Coenobita brevimanus. The sequence continues at coordinate 26,338,524 of NC_136955.1, forward strand.
GGGGGTGGAGAGGAAGGAGGAAAAAAATGAAGGTTGGGCATAAGTGCAGAGAGTGGTTAGAGAGAGAGAGAGAGAGAGAGAGAGAGAGAGAGAGACAGACAGACAGACAGACAGACAGACAGACAGATAGACAGACAGACAGACAGGGAGAAAGGAGAGAAAGAAAAAGGAAAAAGAGTAGCTAGGAAAGATTAATTCAGAGGGGACATGGAGACATAAAAGCAAGAGAAGAGAGAATAAAAAGAGGACAGGGGCGAGTGAGATATGTCGGATGAAAGGACGGGTCGCTGAAAGAAGCAAACCCGAGGGAGGAAGGAAAGAGATGAAAGGACTAAGTGAAGGGAATGGAGGGAGGAGGATGAAAAATAGGGGAGATGATAAAGAGAAAAGCAGAGAAGAGAAAAAAATGAGGAGGAGGAGAGAAGGAGGAAAAGAAGAGGAACTGAGTACGGGAAGGACAGATGGTGAGTTTAGGATGGAGAGAGGTGGAAGAGTAAATGAGGAGAAGAGGAAGCGACATATGAGGGAGGAAAAAGAGATGACGAGAGGAGGAAGAAAAGGAAAGAAAGAGAAATAGGAAAATTAACTGAAGAGACGGGGACAGAGAGGAGAGGAAAATAGAAAAGAAAAAAAGAAAACAGGAAACTTAAAAAAAGGCGAAAGAAAGTAGATATTGAGAAAAGAGTAAAGAAAGAGGACATCAGATAATAAGATGGGCACTGAGAGAAGAAAGAGGAGAGAAAAGAGATGTAGAAAGGAGAGACATGAAGAGGATAAAAGAAGGTGAGAGGACGAGAAGAGGATAAGTGAAGAGAGAGGGAAGGGAAAGAAAAGGAAGAGGAGGGGGAAGTGAAAAGGATAAGGATAAGGACTAAGAAAAGATGAGAAAGCAGAAACTGAAGATGGAGAGTGAGAGACTGACGAGGAGAGTGTATGTGAATGAGGTGGAGGGGGAGAGAGGGAGGGGGAAGCCAAGGATGAGATGGAGGGATGGAGTGGAGAGGCATATAAGAGAGGGGTGTGTGAGCTGGGAGCAGGCAGTGAAATGGAAGGGGGACAGGGCAACGTGGAGGCGATTTGTTTGTGGCCACCCCGTATGGGATTAAGGCGTCTGGCAATAGATAGATAGATAGACAGATAGAAACTGAAGGGAAAATACATTAAGAAGATGGAAAAATGAGATGCAAAACAGCAAGGGAAAAAACATGAGTGGAAAGGAAGGGAAAAAAAATAAAATAAAAATGGGATCAGGAGAACAGGGAGAGAATGATAAGGATGATGAAGGGAAGGTATATGAAAGAGGAGGGGATGTAAAAGAGAGAGAGAGAGAGAGAGAGAGAGAGAGAGAGAGAAACACAGACAGAGAGGAAAAATAGATTGGGGGTGATGAAAGCAAATGGGAAAATCGACGAAGGGAAAGACAGAGAAGTAATAGAAAGAAAGAGGAACAAAAGAAAAAGGAGTAAAGTAACAGGAAAAAAGAAATAAGTGATAAGTGATGCAAAAAGTCAAAATCAAAGATTAGGAAGAGAAAAGTGATAGAAAAATGTAAGATCAAATTAAAGCTAGAAAAGAGAAAGGACGTAAAAAGGATAAGGAAGGAATGAGACACTAAAAACGGCGAGGAATGGCTAGAAATTATGAGCGGGTGGAAAGGAAGGGACGAGAAAAGGAAGGACAGAAAAGAGCAACGAGGAGAGAAAAGAAAGATCAGGAGTGAGAAAGGTGAAAGAAACATATGAAGGGAGCAGTAGAGGAGGCGGAAGAAGGAGAGAAAACGATGATGAACGGAGAGAAAAAGCATAAGGAGGGGAGAGGGATAAAGAGGTTAAGAGAAGGAAGGGAAGAAAAGGACGAGGAGAAGAGAAAGAAGATGACGGAAGCAAAGAAGGAGAGAGAGATGAAAAGACAGGAGATAGAAAAAAAAAATGAAAAGAGACCACCGATATCAATCAAGAAGGGAGACGCGACAGACAGGGTCCAAGGATAGGCGATGGAGACAGAAGAAAGGAAGGAAAAGGAACAAAGAGGCGAGAAAAAAAAGGAAAAAAAAAAGAGGAAGAAAGGAGAAGAGACACACAAGGAAAAGAAAAGTCAGAGAAAGCCAGAAATGAATTTGATGAACGGATGAGAGAGGGACAAGGAAACAGACAAGGAGAACAGAATAAAGAAGGAAGATAAAGGGGTAGACGACCGGAAGAGAAGGAGAAAAAAACTCAGAGAGATGAGGGAAACTTCGAGGAGATGGGAGAGTGAGAATGAAAAAAAAAAGTTGTGTAATAGAACACGAGAAAACTATGAGACAAGCGACAAACTTTGAGAGAAATGAGGCAGTAAGAAGAAAAAAGTGAGAGAGAAAGGATATGAAGGAAAAATAAAGGAAAGTAAAGAAGGCCGGAGGAGAAAGAAGAGGAAGCGAAGCAGAAATTAACAAACAAGAGAAATTTACAAGAGGGATGGAAGAATAGGAAGGGATAATGAAGGAAAGTAAAGAAGGCGGGAGGAGAGAGAAAATA